>NW_020909496.1:0-1129 GCF_003984885.1 Neopelma chrysocephalum | reverse complement strand
CTGGGAACCACGGCGGGGTTGGATCAAGGGTTGGACTTGATGATCTCAGAAGTCCCTTCCAACCCAGTTGATTCTATGATTCTATGATTCTATGATTCTATGAAGCTTTGCCTCAGCCCTGCTGGGCTCAGCCAGAGCTCTGCATGTCACAGCTCCTGGTGGGGACAGGCTGAGCTGTGTTGGGTGTCCCCAAGGACAGAAGGATGCAGGTGTTGGGGGTGCCAGCTCTGCTCTCAGCCCTGCCTGTGGTTCCTCTCCCTGGGGGAGCAGCAGTGGGCACGGGGTGATGGGCAGGACAGAGGCACATGCAGAGGTCAATAATGCTGAGACATCCCAGGGAGGCAAGAAGCTGGAATGGTTTATTGGACTTACAGGTTCATATTTAAAGGGTTTAGGGGTTACATATTCAACAGGGGATTTACATATTCATGAGGGGACAGAACTATTACAATTAGGGACCTAACAGGGATGAGGTAAAGGGGAAATCCTAAATTACAAACTTTTGGGTCTTAGCACTTACATCATAGGGGAAAACCCATTTTGTCTGAAGGGGATTACATGAGGGAACAGGTAACATAAGGGGAGAGGTAGAACACAAAAAGTCTTCTGCACAGGTTTGATGAGATCAGGGCGTGGTTTCTCCAGGCTTGGGCAGAACATTCCAAACCCGTGACTTCAATGGATCCTTGTCTGGACCCTAGATGGAGGTTTTTTCCCAGTCTCTGTCAGCCCAAGGCTTTTGTTTAAAGCTGGCAGTTTTTCTTTTTCTCCTATCCAAATTTTGGAATGCAACAGGCACAGGAGCAGGGCAGGAACAGAAGGCTGCTGTCGAGCAGGTGCTGTGGACTCAAGGATGAGGTGCTGCTGCAGGACACAACTACTTTGTCCTTAAAACCTCCTGCTCCAAACAGCCAGAGATTCTCTTTTCTGCTGTCTGCAGCCAGAACCCTCTAAATGGGGCTGTTGTGCCCCTCCTGATGGGGTCACCCCGGGACAGCCCCACTGAGCCATCCCCTCCTCCCCGCACCGACCTCCCGACTCCGCTCCAGCGCCGCAGCCACGGATCGTGTGATAAGTTCCCTCTCCCGGGGTTATCTCTCCCTTTGAAAGGAGACATCTGAGCACTGAA
>NW_020909495.1:0-9664 GCF_003984885.1 Neopelma chrysocephalum | reverse complement strand
GGCCTGCAAGGTGGGAAGATGTTCCTGTACCCTTTTATGGAATTCCCCGCTCTGATATCCTTATATGGAATTCCCCGCTCTGATAAGAGGGACTGAGCATCCACATGCCCTTTTATGGAATTCCCTACTCTGAGGGAGGGACTGAGCACTCCCGCGCGAAAACGAGAGAATATAACTGGGAGTTTCAGAGCCTTGGGGCTCTCTCTCTCGTGGGACCCAGAGGAAGACAGCAGACCACCGCTGCTCCCAACCAGGCTGAGACCACCACCCTCGACTGGACTGCAATCACCACTTCTGACCAGACTGCAGCAGCTCTCCCACCAGCAGGTTTATTCCCTCTCCCTTTGCTTTGGACTCGGGGGGTGGGCCAAGGTACACCACTTTTGTTCATACCCCAGGGTGCTGGGTTTGTACATTTGGGTTTTGTGGATTAAAACCAATTGTCTGTCTGTATAATTGTACTTATTGCATTATTTTAATAAATTGTTATTCTGACTTATAAATCTCTCTTTTGAATTGAGTTCATTTTGCCTTGCTGGTTAACTTTTAAACCAGCACACCTCTGATAGAGTTTGAAGACATTTCCTTATCCATTATGCTGCTCTGCAGGTTTTCCCGTAGGAGGGGTGTTCAGACTCACTTTTTTCTGTTTTTAGTCAAACCATCTGTAACAATAGCAGAAAGTTGATGAAATAGCCAAGAGTGGGGAATGACTGCTGTTTGTTTAGTTTTCTAGCCTTTTACAGTATTTCCTGCAAAACATTAATCTCATGTTTCCAAAATACATAACACAGAGCAGCATGGTCATGTAAGCACAAAGATTTTTCCCACAAGATGTTCAACTGGTATCAGTATCTTCAAAAGGTCCAGTCTGCATGGTTCCAACTTTAGCTGTGTTTGTTTGGAGATGAAAGAATTCAACACTCTCTGATTCTGCCCACTAAAATCAATACTGCAATAGAAAAGGTCTTGAAAAAAAATAATTTTGAAACTCCCACCACCTGCTGTCTGGACTTGAAAATGGATTTGAGGTGGCCGTACAGCAGCTGTAAACTAGAACTTATTCATCTGACCAGTAACTGAAAAAGAAAGATACACCACAAGCCCAAGCTGAAGAGGCTCCACTTCATTCATTTAGCTCCCAGCACTTTTATCTACACTCCACTTATACCATATCAGGCAAATATAAATGGAGCTTCCAAGTCTCTCTTAACTTTTTGCGGACTGAGATCCAAAATATAATCCACCACTAAGCCAATACTGGGACTGTGTTTTCCACCAGTCTCCATATTTTGAAATCTATCCACAAGTTTAGGTGCTTTACGTGGCCTCAGAACATTGTTTTCTTGTTGCTACCTAAATATTATTAAGGTCTAGGGTATCATTCACAAAGGAATTATAAGTAATATTTCTTTCATTTTTGCCCTTCCTTTTACTAGAGATCTTTTCATGGCTCAAGAAGTGGAGCATTTTGGAGTAAGTACTTTTCTTTTGAAGCGGATTTAATTTTATCATGCTTTTTCCCATCTTCTTTTTATGACACAGTCTTTTTAAACTTGGTCCTTAAAATAGTGGCTGATGAACTGTGAAGCAGAAAAGTGTTCTTAGACAGACATATTATGATGAAAAAAATCTATCTTAGTTTTTAAGCCACATTCATTTACACAGTTCTGAAATTCAAAGAAAATGGCTAGAGCAGATGCAGCTAAAATCTTGGCCATAAAGTCTATAGCACAAGCTATGTACAGTATTTATTGTGTTTTCATATTTTGAAGTAATCATTTTATAGTGTCTATAGAGTTATCTGAAGAACTATCTTAAGGCATCATCTCTTGATGAATTACTACAATAAAATATATGTTTAGTTTATGAAGTAATACGGTTTTTTAGGTTTAAGAATGTCACAGAACCTAAACAAAGTGAATTCTCAATTCTTCATTTGCCAGGTGCAGTTTGGAGGGAATCTTCTCATGAAAATGAAAGCTGCTTCCTGATTACTAAGAAGTGCCTAAAGTTTCATTCCGTAACATGGAGTATGTGCAGCACACTGAGATCTCTACTGAGAAAATATCTGAGCCAGTTGGAGGCATGTCCTCACTCACAAAGGTCAGCCAATGTGAAGTGTAACAGCTATTATTTTGGGCTTTCAAAGGCTGGGAAGTCTGTACACTGTTTTTTCCCTTCTCTCCCTAGAGAAAGGATAAATACCAAATGGGCCCAGCTGAGATCTGCAAACTTAACAGCTAGAGATCACAAATAAGCCATCTCAGATCAGTAGTCACCACAGATTTTTGCTTCAAAGTTAGTATAGGGGCACCTAGTCATGTAAGCCTGTTTTCATTTCTCTTTTTTCCCTTAGGAATATTCAGCTATGGGATTGTATGTGGCCTCTTGCCCTGCATTTAATATCATCTTTCTGTCTTAATTTTTTTTTAAATCAGAAAAGCATCTTTAAATTCCTTTTACATGTCCATTGTAGCCTTGTTTGTAGAAGCTTTCTGGCTATTACACTGATTTAACACATCTCATACCACAGTCAAGCCCAGAGTCTGCCCTCAGTCTGGGTCTGCAGTAGCTGTGACTGCTCTCAAAATTCTATATGTACATCAGAACAAAAGATGTGTCTTCTTACATTCACACTGTACTTAATCCTGTAATTTATTGAGTGCTCCTGGCATTAGGAAATCTGGAAGGGTGAGTGACTTTCATTACCCTCTTACTATTCAAGAAAAATGCTACAGTAGGTGGTCCTGAGTCATCATTTTGGCATGCCTTGATGCAGATATTCTCATAATGCTTGTCATAGTAATTTGGAGACATTATTTTAGCTGTACATTTGCTTGTAAACTCAGCCAAACTTGTCTAATGCAAAACAAGGTTTTCAAGAAAGGCATAGAGTTTTTGTGCTTTTCCAAGTTGGTGAAAAATCCATATGCAGAACATTCATTTCTGTGTCATTATTTAGACAAAACTTCCAACAAAATGAATAAAAAGTTAAGATTTAGCTGTGTAAACTACACCTCCAAGATCCAACAAAGTGGCCTAAAGAAAAAATCAAGCTATTATAATAGGTAAGCAAGGTATATTCAGTCTAAAGGAATAAATACATTAATGAGTTTAGGCCAATAATCCCATTTAGCTGTGTCTACAATGCTCCAAATTGGAGAATGACTTGCAGCACAGCTTTGCTTTATTCTGTGTCTTTGCAAGTATTGAAATAAAGGATCTTCTTAAGGCCTGACCTTCAAACTCATCCCTTTGTCACTACTGAGACGGAACTGAAGAAAACATGTTTCATAAAAAGTATTTACAGAAGAGAAAGAAAATTCATCTTTCACTTTACAGTGGAAAAGTTGTTCCTGATTTAGAGGCTTGAAATTTTTCATTTGATTCTTTGACATTTTGCCTGTATATCACTGCCTATTTGAAACTTCTAATTGTGAACTTCTTGTATGACACAAAGACAGACTATTGTTGACTCATTAGAATGACCAATATACTTAACATTATGCCTATGTATCAATGTTGTGTTGGGCAGGGACTTTAATATCCTAACACTTGAAGACAAGTTTTCAACCAGAATTCCACAAGGATAGAGGTAAACGAGGGCTTATCTGCTATTTGTCTCTGATATGAGGTTTCTACCATATGGCACCAAGCCCGTATTTTATCCCATTTCTTTAGGCTTTGCCATATATACCACCCAGTGACTTTGTTTTCTATGACCATTGCATAAAAGACATTTCTTCTGGGAAATTCATCACTTGAAGGAGCAGCAGTTATTGCTGTTACCACAGATAGCTTCCAAAGGAGCAGGAAAGAAAGATAACTAGATTTCCAAATTCTTCACAACTATCCCTAAAACTGTTTGAAATGTTAAGGTAAAAGGCATGCACTTTTCAGAAGCACAAAGACTCCCATCCTGCAGCAGTGAAAAATTTCTATTTACTTAGTGCACATGTAGTCATTATGAAGCTAAATATTACTCATAATAGCTTCATTAAACAATTGCATTGTATTATTGCTACCAAATGGCTTCAAGGACTGCAAAGAAGAAAAAAGAAAAAAACTTTATAACAAAAAGCACCATAAAATTTATATTCATATGCATTTTTTACCTGTCATTCCCTCAGCTTGATGGCTGTCAGAATACTACATTTTTAGTAGACTTGCAATTGCTAGAGAACTTAAATACACCCTATGATTATATGCTGCACGGCCGACAGCTGAAATGTCAAATGGTCATTGCAATGCTCCTGGTAACACTCTTCTTCCTTTGTGGCAAAAATTCAGGTGCTTGTCTTCAGCTGCAATTAGCATTTGATGTTTGGAATAGCCTTTGGATTCTCCCTTTCTCTTCCTCTCCCCTTCTTTCTGTCTCTTTTCAGGCCTATTTATGCAGTCAGAAGACTGCATAAATTATCATTTCAGCCAGGGCAGAAAGCACGTTTCCTATTATGCTATTTGATGTTCTGAAATTGCTGATCCTTTTTCTGTTGAGAAAGGGTATTGCAAACTTTTCAAATTCACAATCTTATAAAGATATCTAGGAAGTACAGGCAACGTATAAAGAAGAAAGAGTGAAATTAATATTTAATTGACTAGCAGGGCACCTCTATAATTATAAACAATGGCGTGACTAAAAATAAAATGTTGAAGAATCTTAATAGCCCAGATCAAACATATATTATAAATAAAGATTAGAGATATAGTGAAAATGACAATTTTTTCTACTTACAACTTCTCAAAGTTATTACCTAGAATATCTACCAAAAAAACAACAATTAATTTTTGTTCTTTATAATTAAAAAGAGGACCAATAGATGGCAAAATAAGCATCTGTGGTATCTGTATCTTTGCACGTGGAGATATTACGTGGACCCTGTGTTTCTGAAAAAAATAGATTATTTGATTTTCAGCACTATTCCTTGGAGATATATGAATTGCCTTCTGGTGTAGCAGGAGCTGATATGCCACTTCAGAATAACCAGAAATGTCAACTGCAGTTCTTCTGGACAAGCTACTTTGTACTGCAGTGATATATTTAACAAGGCATACCACATACAGGGATGTTAGAGCTGCTCGGTTACCATTTGGACAGACACTAATGGACTCTAGAAGTCCCACTCAAAATCTTGAGCATATTCTTGGAATTTTTGTATTCCATATCAACTGACTAAAACCTCAACAACATCAATTACATATCTAATTCTGTATGAGTCACCTCATCAGATTAGATAAACATGTCTAATCAGAAACTCAGCAGTGTTTTACTGTTTGTTGGTTTGACAGCATAGTCTTGAATATTTTAGTGCTCCTGAGAGCACCTGCATGTGGTAACTAATAATTTCCTAAGTCTAGGAAAACACAATAAACTTAATACCATCTTGATTTCTTCACCACTTCAATCCTCACTTTAATGGAAAAGCTAGAATAAGAAAACAGTACTTTATAAAAACACAAATTAAAAGCAAATAAAATTTTACAACTGGTTAAAACAGCATCTGAAAATCCTGTACCAATTTGGCTCCTGCACTTTTCCTCAGAAAGTCTGCTGCTGCCCATGGTTTGCATCAGCGGTTTGGTACATTACAACAGGCTTGGGAGGTGGGAGAGAGAAATATCTAAGCCATATTTTCTACAAAAGCCAAGACTGTCCCCTTACAGCCATGGAGAACTTCCACACGCTAATGAGGATACATTGATATAAAGGTGTTGAAAAGCAAAAGGAGAATCCATCACACTATTCTTTTAGGTAGTTTCATAGCTGTATTTTATTTGCATTTCCAGGACACAAAGATCAAATTCATATCCAAGGACTTTCCTACATCAAGGCACACAATGTGGTTGCAATTGGTGCACTACAGGAGTTTAAAAATAAGGACAGAATACTGAGTAAGCAAGGCTGACATACACGCATTCTAATACACTGCAGTTTTAGGTAGAGACCTCAGTTCCCCAACTGCTATTCCAGGATGATGCAATGGCATTGAAAGGCCATTCTGCTTTTTTGGTTTGGTTTGGTTTGGTTTTTAAGCCTACAACTCAGAAAGGTTCTTGCAACAGGTAAAGAAGAGGAAGGACAAACTATTGTAACTTCAGCTTCTCTGATGTAAAGTGTGGAAGAAAACCACTTAGGAACAAGCATACTTCTGAACTCTCTTTTCTGCCATAAATTGCAGAGGAACTTGCATGAAAAGTATTAACTGGGCCTTGATGTTTACAGCATAGATCTCCATTTTTATGTTATATTTTAACTCATTTCTAAGACAAATTTTCGTGTGGCTGCACTGAAGAAAATGTCCAAAAATCCCATGAATTTCCAGTTATTTTTAATAAGATTTAGAACAGGTACCAAGAACATGAAAGTGCAGACAGGGCATTGTATAAAACAAATGCAGCATGCTCCACAAATTCTGCACACAGTATTCTGACTTAGCATCGTGATTCCTGTTAGCAGAGTGCAAATAATTGGCCGTGTCACATGCAGGAAAATAAAATGGTATTTAGATTGTGCACTGTTTCCCACCAACACAGACTTCTGAGCGTCTCATTGTTCCTGTAACATCAATCAAGATTCTAGGAAAAAATAATTTTTCAATAATATTAAAGACAGAAAAAATTACTCAGTTTCTCTGGATTAGGATAATAGCTGAGTCTGTATCTTAAAGAAATTTACATAGACTAAGAAATTAGAACTAAAATATCTTCTGGAATTCTAAGTAAAACATTAATTCAAGTAACTTGAACAGCCTGGTGATTCTTTTCCTCTTCCTTGAATGGAAATGCCCAAAAGGATCATGAGACTTTGTTAGCTCATATCTCTCCTCTTCATGCTGAACTTCGATCATAACAAGTGACTACTATAATCCTAAATTTCCATAGTACATATTGTCTACCTCTTAGCATTACTTCTCTCTGTCCTTCCTTTCCTTCCAATTTTTAAATGTAAGCACATAGTCTTTGGATTCATCATGATTGTGAAAAATTTACCCTTTGCATTCATCTGTTGATTTCTTCAAAGCCCAGGAAATACTGAACAATTGTGTGTTTACACACTTAAACAATGTTATACACAAAGCATTTCAAAAGGTTACTACCTTTGAAACAGGTAGTAACCAGGACACTAAATATCTTTGTGTGCTTATTCTGACTGGTGTGCAAAACTTGTTATGTGTGAAAAAGGTGATAATACTTATTTTGTAGTGGTTAGCAGATCATGAACAAATCTTAGCAGAAATCCTATGCTTCCCATGTCAAAATAAAATTCTCAATGAATTATTTAAAATAACACCACTAGCTCAGAAACGAGATTTTGCATTTTGACATCCATGTCAAAGTGCTTTTGATGTATACATCACTATTTCAGGTTCGTCATAGTAGACGATGACAATGTAGGACGATCATGATATGAAGTTTGGCAACTTACATAGACTAGCATTTGGTGTCAGTGTTATCTGAAGAGTATTCTTGCCTCTAAGCATTTTGTTATTGAGGAAAAATATTTGGGTTTCATCTCCTGACATCTGAACAGGAGATCTAAATTTTTTGGTTTCATGTTATAAGAGATGGATGACTTTACCATGTAAATGGTCATAAGCAAGGCAAATGAGAAGTCAAATTGATAGCCTAAAGTCTAAGTGACACCAACTATCTCTTCTGTATCTCTCAATTAGTGATTACTGGTGGAGAAATATATGAAGGACTGATTTCACTCAGCAGGTAAAGATCACAATCTCTTCACTTCTAGCAGCTTCTTAGCAACACAGAGGAACAGTGTACTATGTTGCCTCTCCTTTGTTTTGTTTTTTTAATCCATGTATGTTTTATAAGTGAAAAGGTGTGCTTTATATACCTTCAGTATATTATCTCCTCTATGAGTGATATCTGAGCAAGAGCTTTTTTTGTTTTGGTAACCATTTACTTGACTTTTTAGGTTAGGGGGACATTTAGCAGAAATAAGGATATGCTGCTGGAGTATTTTCATATATCTTAAAATATTTTACTCAAAACTGTAGATCCTTTTAATTTTTACCATGTAAAACAGCTTTGTAGTCTTAAAAGACCTCTTCTGCCTATGTTTATCTCACTTTCTGTTCTTTTATCCTGTTTCCATGATAGTTTAAATTAAGTTCTTTGTTATTCATCTCCTTATCTATCAATCTGTTCAAATAGTTTGATATTTGAATTATTTTATCCACTATAAATCAAAAATGGCTGATTTTATTACCAGTATATGTCTTGAAGACAGATTTTTTTATCTCCAACAAATATGTCTCTACTAAGGACAATAGTTAGTGGACATATGTTTAAAAGCTTTACTGTCCAACCAATAAATACCTTCTGATCATCCTTATATTCTTTCTCTCCAGGGTGCAAACGGTTGTCTTTTGCGGAAAATCCATCAGTGTTCCCACATCCACATTAGTACTACAGTAAGGCAACCGAATGTAAGGTCTTATAGCCCAATCTTTTGTTCAGCTGGACACAGCATGCAGCAGAGCAACAAACAACATAGAGAAAGAGCCTCAAGGGCTTTCTTACAATCACTCTTCTTCCTCATCAGAAACACATCTCAACTTCTACATTAAAGAAGTTCAGAAGTTGCTCCATAGTCATGTGAGGAACTGGAGATCTGACCCAAAAGGCACGCTTCTTAAGCAAGATAGTTTGAAGAATAGCTGGGTATTGACTTCCCACATCTTATGTTTTCCAGTTAATGAAAGCCAGGAAGCATTTGCAAAAAGTTTAGCATTTTCTGCAGTCTGTGAACTGTTATTGAATCCAAGCTTATATATTCCAGTATATTGCTGTTTAAACTTTGGTAATGGTCTACCTGAACAGAGCTCATCTCGTGCTCAGCAGCACAGTATTTTTGTACAAGTAGATGGGAGGTATCCAGGAAGTTCTGGAGGTAGGTAGGAGTCTAGGAAATGTCACTGAGAGTTTTAGCAGATTGGAATACTTCAGTGCAGGTCAGGGTAAAGAAAAGGGCTGGGAAAGCTTGAGGGAGCCTCTGGGTGCTCAAGATACTGACGGGGGACAGCACAATTTTGGAATGTCTCCCTATGAGGATGGGGAAGAGCAGAAATGATCAAATTAGAGTTTCAGAGAACAAAGTGGGCTTTGTTAGGAGTTTCAGAAAATGTTGCATACATCACTCAGTGTTCAGCATTACTCCCCTTTGCCTTAGTCTGTCTGTAGGTAATATTATAGGTAATGTAATTATGTAATACATTAGTATGAGCAATAATGCAGAAAATTAATGTTGGTGTTTAAGACATTTCCAAATTTGTTTCCCTAACATACATGTTGTTCATACTGGAATTGAACATCACCTAGCAATTAAGAATAGAAACTCCCAGATTTTATAATTGAGGCTAAAAGAAAATGAAGCTGTATGTGAAAATGAAGACAACAAAGTACTTAAAAATATCTTTGCTAGCAACCAAAACAAGAGTTAGGACCACTCAGCAGGTACTCACAGTTACATTACAGTCCTCTCTTAAGTTACAAGCTTGATCCAAAAGACCCATTGGGCCAGTGGGGGAAGGAATGGAATAGATTCTCTAGATGTCAGCAATATTGTTTTTAGGCCTACTATATTTTTTTATTTTTCTGGTGTGCTGGTTTAAAAGTTAACCAGCAAGGCAAAATGAACTCA
>NW_020909494.1:0-1239 GCF_003984885.1 Neopelma chrysocephalum | reverse complement strand
CTGCACCAGTGGAGACCGTCAGCCCCAGCACCAGCGCCCAGGTGCCATCTCCTGGATCTTCAGCACCACAGACCAGCAACCTCCATACAACCCAACAGGCAACATCGGAGCAGTCTCTGGAATCTCCCTCACAGGAGACAAGCAGCTCCAGCCCTGACAGTCAGCTAACATCAGGGTCATCCCACAGCAGCTTCACAGAAACTGAGGACAGCAGCTGCTCCAGCAGTCGGGGTCCTGACCGCCGGCAAAACCACTCCTGCCGGCAACGTCAGGCCCAAATACCACAGCTTCGGTCTAGAAGTCCCCATGACAGGAGCCATGTGCCAGCACCAAGTCCTGGGAGGCGCAGGCCCAGGCAGAGACAATCAGACACATCCCGCAGGCGAAACTGCTCCCGCCTGCAACGTCGGACCCCAAATCGATCTGGCCGGTCCAGAAGTCGCCGTGACAGGAGCCAAGTGAGAGCACCAAGTGATGGGAGGAGCAGCCACAGCCAGGAAACATCAAGGACATCCTGCACAAAAAATCGCTCCTGCCAACAACATCAGATCCCAAATCCATCCGGCTGGTCCAGAAGTCCCCATGACAGGAGCCGTGTTAGAGCCCCCAGTGCTGGGAACTCCACTCACCGGTGGGACAGTGAGACAGGGACCCACCGCTGACACGTCCCACGTCAGACAGGGAGGAGGAGGCCCCCAAAGGGAGGGAGCCAGGTGAGAGCAAAGTGCCCCTCCCACAGCCTGGCAGAGGGGCTGTCAGGGTGGGCAGCACAGGTGCCATGACTGGGGCCATTGTCTCTCTCCCCTCCAGCATGCCTGCTGTGTCAGCCATCAGAGGCTGACCCGGACATCTGTAGAGAAAACCTTCAGATAAATGAGTTCTGTGCCCACGAGTTCTGCCTGGTGAGTTGCTCCGTGGACTCCTTCCATTTTTTGACAGGCAGTCCCTGCCACTCTCTCCTCATCAGTGAGTGTTGTTTTTCCTGCAGTTTTTTGCCAGCCTCCTTGATCAGCAAGAGAATGAACGAGTAGGACTCAGGGTTTTCCTCCCAAGGAATATCCCAGATGTACTCTCCCAGGTGGCACAGCAGGTGAGAGCCTGACAAGAGCAGGGAGATTTGGGCCAGGTGAGGTTTGCTGGAGCTCAGCCCAGACCCCAAGCAAGAAAGCCCAGCCCTTCCAACCAGCTCTGGGACAAGGAGGAGGCCATGAGGCTGCTGCTGATGGGGCTGCTCTGCTC
>NW_020909493.1:0-8800 GCF_003984885.1 Neopelma chrysocephalum | reverse complement strand
GGCTGCGTTTTGCACTTTAGCAGCTTATCCATAGCCTTAGCTATATTTATATCAATCCTCAATATTTCCCCCGTTTTTATTTTTTGGGACAGCAACGCTTTCTTTGTCGTAGTTTTCACACGTCTAGCAATACAAGAAAAGGCAACATGAGCTATCACTAAGATTACAATAACTGTCAATACCCATCGTAGGCCTTCCTTAATATAACTTAGAGCCCATTCAGATATAGAACCAGAGATAGATTGAAGCCACGAGTCTATAGGACTAGTTGTTATTGTCACTTTCATTGTGTGGTCTGTTCACCAAAATGTGTTTGTGAATTTGTGTCCGTATGTTTATACACATACATGCATGCACTTTCACTCATTTACTTTCACGCGGTGGCCACCATCACTCAAACACATCTCACACAAGCATACTCCTGAGTTTCATGTCACTGCGTTCTTAAGAAATTATAATGATCCTTTAGTACCTTATAACGCTATAGTTTTTTAACCAGATAAAGTTAATCAGACAGATAAGCTTTCTTCTACCAATGCTTAGTGAGTAATCAATGGTGTGAGGAACCTCGACATTGGCAATCATACTCATAAAAAGGGAAACTTATTACATAGTCGTTCAATGAAATAGACAGAAATCTTAACATCTTTGCTAGAATACAAAACAGTAAATCAAGTCTGGGCACGTAAGTCCTGCAGTTCCTTTGTGTACAGTTATTCAGTCAATTCAGATGCTGCCCCAGTGTCTCCTTCGTCAGCAGGTGCAGGGGAATCAGGTGTTGAAGAGGCTGGAGGTAGTGGTCCAAGGTCAGGTGAGGCTGCAGGCACCGTAGATGTTTTTCCTCCTCGTCCTCCAGGGCTCTCAATCGCTGGCTTGACCCAACGACTGGGAACCCACAGGGTACCTGTAGAAGTAGACACACAAAAGTAGCCTCGACCTATAAAGATGACTTCTGCCGGACCTTCCCACATCCCAGTTTTAGGATTCCGATAGTGAACTCTCATGGGTGGTCCTTTTGACACCTGCTCCTTCTGATTATGTTTGACAACAGGAGGCACTGAATCATCTCCGAAAATACACAAATGGTTAAGGACAAAAAGAGTTTTGCTAACTCTCTCTCGGGCATCCCTGATGTCATTGTATTTTTCGAGGTAGCTTTTAATTGTTCCATTCATCCGCTCCACTATAGCTTGTCCAGTAGGCGAATGAGCTATGCCTGTAACATGTTTTATGTCCCACTGGTGCAAGAATTGTCCCAGAATCCTGCTAGCATAGGCAGGTCCATTGTCTGTTTTTAACGTTTTAGGGACTCCCATGACAGCAAAACAATTTGTTAGATGACGCTTCACATCTTGGACTTTTTCTCCTGGTTGCAGCGTAGCCCATACAAAGTGACTGTAGGTGTCTATGGACACATGCATGTATTTCAATCGACCAAAAGCAGGAACATGTGTGACATCCATTTGCCACAGTTCATTAGCTTTTAGTCCTTTGGGATTAACTCCCACTCCGAGGCCTACTCCTTTATTTTGCTGACTGCATATAGGGCATGCTTTCACTATTGCTCTGGCATCCTCGATTGACAGTCCATATGAGTGACTGAGGCCTTTTGCATTTTGGTGATATATAGCATGAGCCTCACGTGCTCTAAGGAAGGGAGATATAGGAGCTTCTGTTACTGTTGATACTAGACGATCTGCTCTAGCATTTCCTTCTCCCAGCCCTATGTTCCATTGATGGCTTCTGATATGCAACACAGCATATTTGGCTGACCGGCAAGCAATTGCTTTGTGAAGCTGCTGTAATAGTTGCATGAGTCTGGCATTCTTAACTTCTCTAATGCTAGCATCCTCAATTCGATTAGCCACTCCTGCAACATACATCGAGTCTGTCACCACATTAAGTGCTTGATCTAGCCAGTGAGACAATGCCCACACAACAGCTGCAAGCTCTAATGTTTGTAAAGAGTCCTTTAACTGCGCATCTAGGAAGTGTTGATGCCATCGCCCTTCGTGCCTCCAGGTGGCTACGGCACGCTGCGATCTCTTTCCAGCGTCGGTGAATACGGTGATTGCATTCTGGAGCGGTGTTGTAGATCGCTTTGGAACTTGCAGCCACGCCTGATTAGTCATCCAGGCTAGCGTCGGTGACTGCAAAGGACGGATGTTAATGACGGCATCTGACACGAGTAGCGCTCCTTGCAGCTCAGGAGAATGGACTAAATACCAGTCCAAGTCCTCCTGTTTTATCGGCACTTGAATCTCATGTGGTTCTGACCCAGTCGCTTGCACAATCCGGTTTCTGCCTTTTCTGATGAGGTCTGCTAAAGTCCGAATCCTTTCTTGGACTGTTCTGCGTGGTTGCAATGATGTTGTCAGCCATTCTAACACGATCTGTTGCCTCTCAGTCGATGTTGCAAGCTGCTTTTGATTGTCCCCCGTTTTTATTTTTTGCTGCGTGATGGCTCCCATAAAATGCTTCTCTCCTGCCAAGATAGTAAGGTCGACAGGTACACCCTCTATCCGTCGGTGTGTGACACGATCAGCAATACTGGCTGCAATCTGATGCAAGATGTTTCGCTGTTCCGGGGTGACAGTCACTGCTGCTGAAGGATCTGTACCCTTTAATAGTGGTCTGAGGGGTTCTAGCCACTCATTAGGTATTCCCACTACTGGACGCAACCACTGTAAATCCCCTAAGAGTCTCTGAGCATCGTGCAAGGTGGCAATCTCTATATTGATAGACAATTTCTGAGGTCGAATGACAGAGTCTGTGATTTGCCAGCCTAAATAATGCCAGGGACTGGATTCTTGAATTTTCTCAGTGGCTATGACTAAGCCTTGCTGTTGCAACTGACTAACCAACTGCTGTTTCTGATTTTTTGTAAAGTTAGTCGGCTGGGCAAACAATAAATCGTCTACGTAGTGGTAAATTACTGTCGAGGGCCATGATTTTCTGATTGGCTGTAATGCAGCATCCACATAGAGCTGACAAAGCGTCGGAGAATTCTTCATTCCCTGGGGCAACACTGTCCACTCATAACGTTGTGCTGGTCCTTCTTTGTTTATAGCAGGAACAGTGAATGCAAAACGCTGACGATCCTGCTCATGTAATGCAATAGTGAAGAAGCAGTCTTTAAGGTCGATTATTAACAGGAACCAATTTTGTGGGATCATAGCTGGATTTGGCAGTCCTGGTTGTAATGCCCCCATCGTATGCATCTGGGCATTTACTGCACGTAAATCATGCA
Source organism: Neopelma chrysocephalum (assembly GCF_003984885.1). Lineage (NCBI taxonomy): Eukaryota > Metazoa > Chordata > Aves > Passeriformes > Pipridae > Neopelma > Neopelma chrysocephalum. The sequence continues at coordinate 5,550 of NW_020909493.1, read as the reverse complement.
GAAGCCTGTATTTCCCAGATTTTTTTCTTAATTACAAAAATAGGAGTATTCCACGGGCTTGTTGACAAACGTAAATGTCCTTGTTGTAATTGCTCTGATACCAATGCATGTGCCTGTAGAAGACTTTCCCTTTTCAAAGGCCATTGCTCTACCCACACTGGTGTTTCTGTCTTCCATTGGAGTGGGATCGGGAAAGTCCAGGCAATGGCCGTCATGCTAAAGGGGATCTTGGTTCATTGGTCAGAACCATCCCCATCTGTGCAAGAATGTCTCTCCCTATTAATGCTTGTACTCCGTCGGGCAGGGGGAGAACAGACACGCTACAGTTCACAGTCATTCCATCTAACACGATAGTTATCGGAGGGGACCTTTTTGCCAGAGTCAGACCACCCACTCCTGCAACTGTTGCTCCTGCGTTCTCTAAAGGCCATGATGTGGGCCACCTGCGAGCTGCAACAATACTGACGTCAGCTCCCGTATCCAAAAGAGCAATTAAATGTGCAGTTTGCGAGTTCCACTGCAGCTGGATGGCTTTTCGTGGTCGTCTGGCCAGGTCTATTGTCAGCAGAGCCGATGCACCAGTAGATCCAAAGCCCTGATCTCCACGTTCGGGCTTGTCCGATAGTCCAGATGTGATTTGAGGTAGTGGTATTAGTTGTGCAATACGGGATTTAGCTGGGATATGCAAAGGTGGAAATAGTGTGTTTACCATAATCAATATTTCTCCGGTGTAATCGGCATCAATCAGTCCTACTAAAACAGTTAATCCAGCCATTGTGGCCGAGGACCGACCGATTAGCAAAGCCCCCACCGGTTTGCCATCAATTAACACTGGTCCGTACACTCCTGTCGGTAGCTTTTGAGGACGCTGATCTATGAGGGTGCAGTCTATTGTGGTCGCCAGGTCCAAGCCGAGACTCCCTCTGGTTGCAGGTCGCAGTGCGAAGTCTGAGCCGGGAAGCTGTGAGTGGTTGGAGCCGTCACTTGTGTCTTGGCGCGGGACCCCTTCGCGCTGGCTCTCCCGTTTCCCGATCCACGCCAGCACATAGCAGGAACATGCGTATTTTGCTGACAGCGAGGACACCACACTGGACCGGCCTGGCACTCTCTTCGCATGTGTCCGTACGCTCCACACCGAAAGCATCGTCTTTGCGCTGTTCTGTTTCGCTGCGTGGCTCCGGTCGGAGCTTGTAAGGGCGCAAGCGCGGCTAAAACCTGAGAGCTAGTAGCCTTCGCCTGCTCCTTTAAGCCTTCACCCAGCTCCCTAACTGCGTTCACTAACATGGCATTCATCATTCATGGCTAGGCTTCGCGAACGAAGATTTGGGAAGGGCTCTACCCATTTTTCATGCAAGCGCGTTGGTGGCTGAAAAGGCCAATACGAGAAAGGCAGGTCCGGTTGCAAAAGACACAGCAGAAAGACTCCTTAGATGGTATATTCTGCAAGGTTCGATTCTTTCTGCGTTGTCTTTTCTCCTCAAGAGTGATCCTGCGTGCTTTCTCAAAAGCATCAGCAGCGTTATAAATGGTCTGTCTCCAGGCCTCCCGATTAGAGGCCAGAGTGGACCAGTTATGGTGATCAATATGCCCAAGGCTGAGTTGTTGCTTCAGGGAGTCCTTGTATCTTTTCTTTGGAGCTCCTCTCTTGCGGCAGCCAGTGGCAAGTTCACCATAGAGCAGGATCTTAGGGAGGCGGTGGTCCTTCATCCTAGAGACGTGCCCTGCCCATCGCAGTTGCGTTCTCAGCAACATGGCCTCAATACTCGTAATTGCTGCCTGTTCAAGAACAGATGTATTGGTCACATAGTCTGACCAATGGATGTTCAGGATTGTACGGAGGCAGCGTTGATGGAAGCGTTCTAGGAGACGCAGGTGGTGGCGGTAGATGACCCATGATTCGGAACCATATAAAAGAGTAGACAACACTATGGCTCTGTAAACACTGATCTTGGTGCTTTTCTTCAAGTGTTTATTACGCCATACTCGTTTATGGAGTTTTCCAAAAGCACTATATGCCTTCGCTAACCTATTGTCTATCTCCCCATCAATCTTACCATCTGAGGAGATGAGGCTGCCTAGGTAATTAAACTGTCGGACTGAATTGAGTTCTGACTGGCCGATGGTGATGTGGGGATGGTGGGGGACTTCCTGAGGTGCAGGCTGATGGAGAACTTCTGTCTTCTTTAAGCTGACTTCCAGCCCAAAGAGCTCAGCAGCCTCTGCAAAGCAGGATGTTAAACGCTGCAGAGCTGCTTCTGTGTGGGCAACAAGGGCGGCGTCATCAGCATAGAGTAGCTCCCGGACAAGATGGTTAAGGGTCTTAGTATGGGCCTTCAGTCGCCTTAGGTTGAATAGGCTTCCATCAGTACGATATCGTATGTAGATACCGTCCTGATCATCGAGGTCTGCCGTGGCCCTTTGGAGCATCATACTGAAAAAGACTGTGAATAGGGTAGGAGCGAGAACGCAGCCTTGTTTCACACCATTCTTTATTAGAAAGGGCTCAGAAAGTGTGTTGCCATATCTGACTTGGCCGTGCTGATCCTCATGAAGTGAGATGATCATTTTAAGGAACTTGGGGGGACAACCTAAACGTTCCAAAATCTGCCAAAGACCTTTTCTGCTCACAGTATCGAAAGCCTTGGTGAGGTCGACAAAGGTTACATAGAGACCTTTGTTCTGTTCCCTACACTTCTCTTGCAGTTGTCTGAGAACAAATATCATGTCTGTGGTGCTCCTGTTGGCTCTGAAGCCACACTGACTTTCAGGTAGAATTTCTTCTGCTATAGCGGGTATTAGTCTGTTCAGGAGTATTCTTGCCAAGATTTTGCCAGCAATGGAGAGCAGAGTAATACCACGGTAGTTTGAGCAGTCTGATTTAGTACCTTTCTTCTTATACAAGGTGATGATGACTGCATCACGAAGGTCTGATGGTAGTTCGCCTAGTTCCCAACAGCGCACCACAAGCTCATGAAATTTAGCATGGAGTGCAAGGCCCCCATGTTTCCAGACTTCAGGTGGGATTCCATCAACCCCAGCTGCCTTGCCGATTTTCACCTGCTGTATGGCCTTGAGGATTTCTCCTAGAGTGGGGGCAGTATCCAATTCGTATTTCACCGGTTGTTGTGTGATGGACTGAATTGCTGAGTCTTGTACTACACGGTTGGTACTGAAAAGAGTCTGAAAGTGTTCAGACCATCGATTCAGAATGGAGGTTTGATCTGTCAGAAGCGTTTGACCATCTGCACTGAGTAGTGGGCTTTGGACTTGGTATGTAGGCCCGTATGCTGTTTTCAGGGCCTCATAGAATCCTTTGTGATCCCCTGTATCTGCACATAGTTGAGTTTTTGCAGCTAGATCGGTCCACCATTTGTTCTGGATGTCACAGAGTTTCTGTTGGAGCTTGCTGCAAGCAAGACGAAAGGCTGTTTTTCTAGCGTGACAGGATGGCAGTGCAAGGTGTGCTTGGTGGGCAGTTCTCTTCTTCCTCAACAATTCCTGGATTTCTTGATTATTTTCATCAAACCAGTCCTTGTTCTTCTTGAGGGAGAACCCTAAGGATTCTTCAGAGGATTGGAGGATGCTACTTTTAATATGCTGCCAAATTGTTTCGGGAGAGGAAACTGCAGAATCTGTGGAATGGTTATCAAGCTTAGTTTGAAGGTTTGCCTGGAATCTTTCTCTTACTGTGGCTGATTGGAGATCGTTAACTTGGAGTCTTCTCCTTGGGATACTGCCCCTCTTGGGTTTGAATTTGAGATAAAGGTTGAGTTTACAGCGCACAAGCCGATGGTCTGTTTGACATTCTGCGCTGGGCATCACGCGGGTATGGAGGACATCGCGGACATCTCTCCGTCGCACCAAGACATAATCAATGAGGTGCCAATGCTTAGACCTGGGGTGCATCCAGGTTGTCTTCAGACTATTTTTCTGCTGAAAGATAGTATTGGTGATGGTGAACTGTTGCTCCGCACAGAATTCTAGCAGAAGTCGACCATTATCGTTGCAGTTTCCAACACCATGCTTGCCTAATACTCCTTTCCAGGCTTCAAAATTCTTACCTACTCTGGCGTTGAAATCACCAAGGATAATGATCTTATCATCTGCGGGCACCTTTTGGGTAAGACAGCGCAGGTCAGTGTAAAATTTATCTTTTTCAGCAGGGTCAGCTTGGAGAGTTGGGGCATATATACTGAAGATGACAACGTGTTGGTTGTTGTTTAGTGGAAGGCGTAGGGAGATAATGCGGTCAGAGTGACCTGTCGGCAGATTTTCGAGTTTAGGGACAATGGAGTTTTTGATCATGAAGCCGACACCTGAGAGATGTTTTTCGGTTCTGGGCTTACCTGACCAAAAGAGTGTGTAACCGGCACCATGTTCTCTGAGGCTGCCTTCCTCGTGAAGGCGAACTTCACTGAGAGCAGCAATGTCGATGTTGAGACGAGCCAGTTCATGGGCAATTAGGGCAGAACGTCGCTCAGGATGTCCACTATTGGCAGAGTCGAGCATGGTTCTGATGTTCCAACATGCTAGAGTTAATTTGAGTACACCTTTGGAGGCAGGTGCATGCCTTTGTTTTTTGCTCTTTGTGCGACCGCATTGGAAGAAGATGCCCGTCGGTCTGCGGTTAACCAACCGGGTGAAGGTGGAGATGAGCTTTGTTTAGGCCACCTTTTCTAGGCCCCTCTCCGAGTGGAGCAAGCAGTGCTGTCCTTGAAAAGGCTGCTTGGTCGTTCAGGGTGCTGCCCCAAGAGACTCTCATCTCCGTCAGTCTCAAATGACCAATATCCTGAACCGCCTGCATGCAGGGTTGAGTCTGCGGCTCCCAGTGCACCTTTCACCTACCGTTTCGACCCTCGCCCGTCGCTGCAGGACTTTTTGCATGTGGGTAAAGCCTTCAAGCCTGCGCAATGGATTTTTTAGGTGAGATGCAGTATGCGCGGAACTGAACCCACCCTTTAATCCTGAGGTTCATCTGCCAGGGCCAAGCAAGCTTGGACGGTGGCAGCGAGGTCCTCAGGACGTAGGTTTGATTAGAGTGACCTTCTCTGAGATGGATGGCCTTCCAGGGCTAAGCGAGCTCCATCTGCCCGGGTTTGGGATGAGAGTTGTCCTTCTCCTAGAATGACTGCCAGAAGGCTAATGAGCTCATCCTGCCCAAGAATGTAGTGTATCTGGTCCTATGGTTTTGACCTGTCTGGCATGGGCGACCCTACCGAAGGCATGAACCCTCGCCAGCATAGCTCGCAACCACATAGGGGTACATAGGCTACGTTCCTGTTAGAACGATTTGGGCAAGTCTTTTATTTTAACATGGCATTAGGCCCCTGGGGTATGTGCGCCATTCGCTCTAATAGCTCCTCAATTGACCAATTACCCGGGAGTGTGACAATGACACTGCGAGCTGTAGAATTACAGTTCTGCAGCGCACACTGTTTTAGCAGTGCTCCGTACATATATTCAGGAACCCCTGCTGACTGAATGGCATTAGCAACTCTGTCTACGAATGATCCAAAAGGCTCTTCTCTTCCCTGCTTGATCCCCATATAT
>NW_020909492.1:0-6061 GCF_003984885.1 Neopelma chrysocephalum | reverse complement strand
TTTGCCATCCCCACATTCCATAAAAATCCCTCTGACTGGATCCTGAGCGTCCTTTATCCTGGAATCCTGGAATGGTTTGGGTGGGAAGGGGCATTGAATCCCATCCCATTCCATGTTCAGGGACACCTCCCGCTATCCCAGGTGGCTCCAACCCGGCCTTGGACACTGCCAGGGATCCAGGGGCAGCCACAGCTTCTCTGGGAATCACAAAACAAACACCTGCAGGCCTCGTAAAATCTGGGAATCCATCACTAAGGATCAACTCCCCCCTTGATAACCCACAAAATACATCAGCTCCGCTCAATTTCCCGGGAACAAACGGCAGCATCCCAGGAAAACCACGGCCCAGGCACCCATTCCTGGTGGGAACAGTCCCGGAATTCCCAAAGAGAGGAGGGATCCGGGAGGAGCTGCCTCTTCCCAGGGGAAGGGGAGGGAAGGACAGGAGGAGGCTCTGACCTGTTGGTGAAGACTTTGCTGTAGTTGAAGACCTGGATCTCCAGCAGCTCCTTCCCGTCGATGTCCGTCCCCACCGGCCACCGGAATGTCTGGGATGGGGAGCACAGGGACGGTCAGGGACATTCCAGGGAGGATAAAAACAGGGATAAAGGGCAGCTGCCTCCATCCCCGGGAAAAATTCCAGGGATTTCTGACAGGGATATGGCCAAGAACACTCCCAGCACCCAGGGTTTTATAGATATGGAAATAAGGAGATTATATAAATATATATATATATATATATATTATCTATCTATATATATTATCCTATATATATATATAGGATAAATGGGTGTGTGTGTAAAATATATACATAAAAGACAGGCCAAATATATATTTATAGTATATATTTTTAATATATTATATATTTATATATAATGAATATTTTATATCTATTTACATATATAAAACACAAAATATAATTTCATATATTTTTATATATTTTATATATTATAGATTTATTAAAAAAGTATATTATAGATTTATATATATTATATAATATATATTATATATATTTGTATACAATATATAAAATATATTTTATATATTTTTATATATTTTATATATAACATTAATTTATATATTTTATATATTTATATATTTATATATAACATATATTTATATATTTTTATATATTTTATATATAATATATTTATATATATTTTTATATAAAATATATTTTATAGAGTTTTATATATTTGTGTATATATTTTTATATTATATATTTATATTTATTTATATATAAATATATAATATATATTTTATATACATTTATATATTTTATATGTTATATATTTATATGTAATATATTTTTAATATAATATATATTTTTATATATAATCTAATTTTTATATATTTATATATTTTTATATATTATATATTTAAATATAATTTATATACTCATATATTCTTTATATATTATATATTTATCTATAATACATATTTTTATATATTATATATGTATATATATTTTATATATTTTATATATGTATAATAATACTTGTACATTATACACATATAAACATATACATATTATATAGTTATATAAATATGTTTTTATGTTATATTATTATATAATTATATAAGTAATATTATATAACACTGTGTTATTATACATAATCATATAAGTAATATTATATAGCATTGTGTTATTATACATAATTATATAAGTAATATTATAAAGCATTGTATTATTACACATAACTATATAAGTAATATTATAAACCATTACATTGTTATATAAAATTATATATTCTATAGATGATATAGATTTACATGTAATTATACATTATATATAGTTATACCATTACATACATTTACCATCTACATGTATCTATATATGTATATCTATTATATATTTATTATATATATATATAATATATAATATATTGAAAAATATAAACTATAAATATATATGTGGCCTGTCTTTTATGTATATATTTTACACATACTCTATATATATATATATCCAATATATATATTTTTATATATCCAATATATATATATAATATATATATCCAATGTATATATATTTATATTATCTTCTTATTAATATATTTATTATTTTATATTTATTATATTGTCCCCTGCATTTATCACACCCCTGTGTCTCTGTATTTATATTCACAGATATATTATCTCCTCATTTATATATTTATTATTTTATATTTTATATTAAATATAAATATTTAATATTTTATACTTTATTTATTATTTTATATTTATATTTATTTTATAATATTAAAATATTATTTTAATATTTATTATATATTTTATATTGATTATATTGTCCCCTACATTTATCACACTCTGTGCCTCTGTATTTATATTCACAGATGTATCAATATATTTATATTATCTCCCCACTTATATATTTATTATTTTATATTTATTATATTGTCCCCTGCATTTATCACACCCGTGTCTCTATTTATATTCACAGATGTATCAATATATTTATATTATCTCCTCATTTATATATTTATTATTTTATATTTTATATTAAATATAAATATTTTATATTTTATTTATATTTATTTTATAATATTAAAATACTATTTTAATATTTATTATATATTTTATATTTCTTATATTGTCCCCTACATTTATCACACCCTGTGTCTCTGTATTTATATTCACAGATGTATCAATACATTTATATTATCTCCTCATTTATATATTTATTATTTATATTTATTATATTGCCCCCTACATTTATTACCCACCCCGTGTCTCTGTATTTATATTCACAGATGTATCAATATATTTATATTATCTCCTCATTTATATATTTATTATTTTATATTTTATATTAAATATAAATATTTAATATTTTATATTTTATTTATTTATATTTATTTTATAATATTAAAATATTATTTTAATATTTATTATATATTTTATATTTCTTATATTGTCCCCTACATTTATCACACCCTGTGTCTCTGTATTTATATTCACAGATGTATCAATATATTTATATTTCCATGTCAAGCATTTCCAATCCCGCATTTGAAACCCTGCTGGGAAATGGCTGATCCAGCAGCATTCCCGGCAAGAATCGGGGCCTCTCCGGATCCTTCCCAGCTATTTCTGTGCCCTTTTTAATTCCCTGGTGCTGAGTCAGGGACGGAAACGGGAGAAAAACCCCGGAATAGGAGAGGAAGAGCAGTGGGATGGATCCCAAATTCCCACCCCGGGAGCCGGCCCAGCCTTGTCCTTTGTGTTCCCATTCCCAGGGATTGGCTCGGTCCATAAAGGCAGCAGCAATCCCAAAATTATTGGGATCCACTGCCTGTTCCCATTCCCCTTTCCCAGGGATTGGTTCGGTCCATAAAGGGAACAGCAATCCCAAAATTATCGGGATCCACTGCCTGTTCCCATTCCAAGAAATTGGCTTGGTCCATAAGGGCAGTAGCAATCCCAAAATTATTGGGATCCACTGCTTGCTCCCATTCCCTATTCCCAGGGATCGGCTCGGTCCATAAAGGCAGCAGCAATCCCAAAATTATTGGGATCCACTGCCCGTTCCCATTCCCCATTCCCAGGGATCGGCTCGGTCCATAAAGGCAGCAGCAATCCCAAAGTTATTGGGATCCACTGCCTGTTCCCATTCCCAGGGATTGGCTTGGTCCATAAAGGCAGCAGCAATCCCAAAATTATTGGGATCCACTCCCTGTTCCCATTCCCCTTTCCCAGGGATTGGCTCGGTCCATAAAGGCAGCAACGATCCCAAAATTATTGGGATCCACTCCCTGTTCCCATTCCCCTTTCCCAGGGATTGGGCTGGTCCATAAAGGCAGCAGCAATCCCAAAATTATTGGGATCCACTGCCAATTCCCATTCCCCTTTCCCAGGGATTGGGCCGGTCCATAAAGGCAGCAGCAATCCCAAAATTATTGGGATTTAGGTCGGAAAACCCCCGGAGTCCAACCCTGAGCTGTGTCCCCAAGCGCCACTTCCACAGGGATTTTCCATCTTCCCAGGGAATGGGGACTCTCCCGACCTCCCCCCTGGTGCCATCAGGCCCAGCAGGGATCGTTCCCTTTGGGAGAAGCTGCTCTTCCCGGATCAGGAATTCCGGCTGTTCTGAGCTGGAGACGGGAAGTTCAAGCACCAAGGACAAGATTCCTGCTGGGATCCTCCCGGTGCTTCCCGGTGTTTGTGGAGCTTCAGCAGCTCCACGGAGCTGGGAAGGGGCTGGAGAACTGGGAATGGCTGAGGGAGCTGGGAAGGGGCTGGAGAACTGGGAATGGCTGAGGGAGCTGGGAAGGGGCTGGAAAAGCGGGAATAAGGGAGCTGGGAAGGGGCTGGAGAACCTGGAATGGCTGAGGGAGCTGGGAAGGGGCTGGAAAAGCAGGAATAAGGGAGCTGGGGAAGGGGCTGGAGCAGCAGGAATATCTGAGGGAGCTGAGAAGGGGCTGGAGAACAGGGAATGGCTGAGGGAGCTGGGAGGGGGCTGGAGAACCTGGAATATCTGAGGGAGCTGGGAAGGGGCTGGAGAACTGGGAATAAGGGAGCTGGGAAGGGGCTGGAGAAGTGGGAATGGCTGAGGGAGCTGGGAAGGGGCTGGAGAACAGGAAATGGCCGAGGGAGATGGGAAGGGACTGGAGAACCAGGAATGGCTGAGGGAGCTGGGAAAGGGCTGGAGAACCAGGAATGGGAATGGCTGAGGGAGCTGGGAAGGGGCTGGAAAACTGGGAATGGGAATGGCTGAGGGAGCTGGGAAGGGGTTGGAAAACCGGGAATAAGGGAGCTGGGGAAGGGGCTGGAGAACCTGGAATATCTGAGGGAGCTGGGAAGGGGCTGGAGAACCAGGAATATCTGAGGGAGCTGGGAAGGGGCTCATCCCGGAGAAAAGAGGGACCTTTTCCCGCCCCACAATTCCCTGCCAGGGGTCCCAATTCCCAGGGAACAAGGGACAGGAGGAGAGGGAAAGGCCTCCAGCTGCTCCAGGGGAGGCTCAGCTGGGATATTCCTTTTTCCTTTCCTTTTCCTTTCCCTTCTCCTTTCCTTTCCTTTCCTTTCCCTTTTCCTTTCCTTTCTCCCCGACAAAGATGGTTGAGTTGGGAAAAGCCCCCCAGGAAGGAGGAATTTCCCCCCTCGAGGGAAGGAAAAGCTGAGCCACGAGCCCAGCAGGATTTTCCCAGCGGAGACAAACTTTCTTTTCCCTGAAAATTCAGCGCCGAAAACCTGGAATTTCGACCTGTTTTTATAACTAATCCCCCCCGGGGGAATCGCTGTTCCCATCCCACAGCCCAGGATCCCACTCCCAGGAGAAACCCCGGAGCAGACACAACTTAAACCGGGAGGAAGGAGGGGATTAACCCGGCCAGGGAGCCCCTGGAATTCGCCCCTGGAGCGGGAATTCCCGGGATAGAAGGGCAGGAGAATCTCCCTCACCTCGTCAAAACGTGCCTCGTCCTCGCAGTTCTCCAGCACGCGCGTGTAGAAGGAGAGCCCTGGGAAGGTAAAAACAGGGAAAAAACACGTGGATTCCGGGAAGGGGGAATTCCGGGAAACCCCGGGATTGGGGGGCCCGCGGGAGGCTGGGAAAAGGCGGAGGCGGGAGAGCATCAAGGGAATGGGGAGGGGAAAGGGGGTCGATCCCGGTCCAGCTCCCACCCTCGGGCACCAAACGCCTCATTAAGGTTAATTACCCTGCAGAGTAATTAAGGTTTGCTCTTCAGGGTAATTAAGGTTCGCCCTTAATTGGGTGTTAATTGGGGGGTAAATCCTGTCCCGGGGGGGATCCTGGAGAGGATCCGGGAGCTCCCGGAGTTTCGGGGTGTTGGGATGCGGGTCTGCAGAGCCCGGGAGGGCGATTCCCACCCCGGGAGGGTGATTCCCACCCCGGGGGTGGGATTTTGGAAGTGGATTTTCCCCCGGGAAAGCAGCCCCGGCTCCCGCACGGAGCGGAGGATCAGCGGCGTGGTGGGATGGGTTGGGTGGGAAGGGATTTTAAGGCTCATCCCATTCCATGGGCAGGGACACCTCCCGCTGTCCCAGGGAATCCAACCCGGCCTTGGACACTGCCAGGGATCCAGGGGCAGCCACAGCTTCT
>NW_020909491.1:0-1010 GCF_003984885.1 Neopelma chrysocephalum | reverse complement strand
GAGCTTGTGCCCACATGGCAGCAGCTGCCTGGGCCACTGGCTTTCTCTATTCTCTGCTGCACACAGCCAATACATTTTCCCTGCCCCTGTGCCAGGGCAATGCCCTGGACCAGTTCTTCTGTGAAATCCCACACATCCTCAAGCTCTCCTGCTCACACTCAGGCTACCTCAGGGAAATTGGGCTCATTGTAGTTATTTGCTGTGTAGCATTTGGTTGTTTTGTTTTCATTGTTTTCTCCTATGTGCAGATCTTCAGGGCTGTGCTGAGGATCCCCTCTCAGCAGGAACAGCACAAAGCCTTTTCCACGTGCCTCCCTCACCTGGCTGTGGTCTCTCTGTTCCTCAGCACTATCATGTTTGCCCACCTGAGGCCCCCCTCCATCTCCTCCCCATCCCTGGATCTGGCTCTGTCAGTTCTGTACTCAGTGGTGTCTCCATCACTGAACCCCCTCATCTACAGCCTCAGGAATCAGGAGCTCAAGAATGCCATGAGGAAACTGAAAACTGGATATTTTTCAGAAGCAATAAATTCTCTTTCTTCCGCATGTTATGTACCTCATTAAAGGCCAATCCTGTTATGGACTTCAGTAAAGGCCCAACATACCTTCTCTATTTTTTGCTCCTGGGAGGGGTGTTATTATTGCAAGAATTTGGTCACACCAAAAAGTCTTTAATATATATAAATATATATATATATTTATATATATTAAATATATATATATATTTATATATATATATATTTATATATATATAAACACCATTTTCAGTTCAATGTTTGCCTTTCTAGCCTGGCCCACAGGCTGTACAAATTGGGAATTGTACTCACTGTGTGCTTATACCAAATAAAGAACTCTGCCTTGACTTGTTTGCCTGACATCTTTCCTCTCTGACTTCTCTGCAGCTGCAGGGTTGGGGCCTCTGGTCAGAGCTGGGCCAGAAAAGAGTCCCAGCAGAGCAGCACTCCCAGGGAGCAGCAGCCCTTCTCCTGCGGGGCCTCCTCTTCCTTCCCT
>NW_020909490.1:0-7562 GCF_003984885.1 Neopelma chrysocephalum | reverse complement strand
TATGGTCAGTTAGCATGGCAACCAGCATACATTCCATTCCTATGGTCAGTTACCATGGAAACCATCATACATTCCCATTGCTACAGTCGGTTACCATGGCAACCATCACACATTCCCATTGCTATAGTCAGTTAACATGGCAGCTACCATACATTCCCATTGCTACAGTCAATTACTATGGTAACCTCTTGGTTCCTCTTGGACAGAAGCAGATGCAGATGAGCCTCCCTGTTGTCCACCAACCTGCCAGCTGTGCTCTAAAGGCCTGGGTCCGAAGGGCTGTCTTCACCAAGACCCTGCACAAACCTCTGGGACACTTTGCATCCTGTTGTGGTGCCTTTCTAGTGAATTCCAGGGTTATCAAAGCCAACTTGAATGGGCTCTTTGTCTCACTCCACAATGTCACCCAAACCAGTCTCTCCCCACAAAAGTTCACCCAAGTTGTTCATCCCCTAGAGCAGCTCCACAGCTCCAAGAAGCTCCTTCCCACTGAGGACACCTCTCTCCTGCTCTTTCTCTCCTCTGTCTCCTTGGCCTTCTCTCCCAACCCATCACACCCTGCAACCTGGGAACTGTCTCAGCAGGCCTGGGCTGTTATTGCCTCCAAATGGAATGAAGAGAGACTTGGGGCTGCAGCTCCTCCTGCCTGTGCCCCACACGCAGGGCATTGGGGCCTGTCTGGCTGCAGCTCCTCAGCGGGGGCACCGGGGTAAGAACAGACTTGCAGTGGGGAAAGCTGCTCTGAAAGCCCCGAGAGCTGGGCTGTGCAGAGGCTTTACTGACAATGGCCTTGGGGGTGGACGTGCTGGGACTCAGGCCCAGGGGGAAAATCACAGGCCTGATCCCTGAGGAGATCAGCACATGCTGCTGAAATGCTGGGGGAGAGAAGAGCCAGCAGAGGGAGGAAACAAGTGTGGACAGCCTGGGCTGATGTGCTTTGGACTCGTGCCTGGCCCGGCCTTGGCTGGGCAGAGAAGGGACAGCCTTTGTGTCCCTGCAGGGCTGGGATTCACTCCCTGCCCCAAAGGCACCCAATGTGTCTGAGAAGCCCTGGGTGGTGCCTGTCCCACAACTGCTGGGAATGGGGACGGGCTTCCTGCACAGGCCCTGTGCTGTCCATGGCAGCTGCTGCACTTGTGCTGCAGAGCCCTGGCACCTCCCCTGGCACTACAGGCCCCTCTTTGGCTGTTCAATCCAGGCTCAGCTGCCCTCAATTAGGTTCAGCAGTGAAGGGATGTCCAGGAGACAACTGCCATTGTACTGCGAGGACATGCAGAAAATACCCTGATAAAGAACAGGAGAGAGACCTCTCTCCCTGTGCCACCTGACTGCATTTGGTCACCTGAACACCCCTATTGGCTGCCCTGGACAGAAGGAACAGTGACAGGTTCCCCTGTCCTACATGTGGGCACCGTCTGCCACTGAAGTTGGCCAAAGCAATGTCCCAGCAGCCTCCAAGAAGATCCCACAGCTGCTGCCCTGTCCCTAGGAACTGCTGCATTGCAGCCTGCAGTTCCCAGCAGGAATTTCGGTCACCTCTGGCCCCTCAGAAGGAACCAGGGCTTTGTGTCCCAGCAGGTCACTCCTGGCTTTGGTCTTCCTTCATTCCCATGGCAGCTGGGACAAGGAGTCACCTGCAGGGGCCTGTTTTGTGCCCACTGAAGTGGGGCAGGAGGAATCCCATCCTATGGGGGTTGTGGAGGGAGCTGAGTGTCCTTCTGGCCCCAGGTCTGCAGAGCCACAAGGAGACACCTCTGTTGACTCAGCTGAGTCCCTTCCCTCAGGGCAGGTGAAGGAGATCCCTCCTGGACACTGTCTGGGTTTCCTGTCTAATTATGGGACATGAAAAGGGGCCTCTTGGACCTAACTCTGTGTGTGTTTGGAGAAATGACAGTGCTGAAAGAAGTGTCTGTGCCCAGTTGAGAGAAGGAACATCATGATTTCCTTCAGCTGTGTGCCAGCAGGTTCCCCTGGAGCCCCAGGGACAGCTGGAGGGAGCCCAGAGGGGCAGAGCAAGGGCTGCCTGGGGCTGTTGCTGTGCTGCTGAGCTGGGCCGGGCTCCTGGCACACAGGGAGCTCCTGGCAAGCAAGAAGAGCTTCAAAGAGACAGCTCTGCTGGTGAGCAGCTCCTCTGCACAGCCCAGCAGGGCTGAGGGCACTGCCTGCAGCACCCAGGGCACAGGAGAGAAGGCAGAGAGATGAGAGGCAGCCTGGGCTGTGGGGAACTGAGTTTTCAGCACGTGAGAAACCTTCCCAGGATTTGAAGGAAGAATTCTCTGGCTGTAGGAAAGTTCAACTTGCCTTCCTGGAGGCACCTCCTAAAGCTGGCACATCCCACAGCTTCTCGGATCTTTCAGCAGGACTCTCCCAGATGCTGCAGTGCAGAGGAAGTGGCCATATGGCAGAGCAGGGCAGGAGCTGCAGGCAGCAAGGGCAGAGAGGAGAAGGGAGCAGGAGGTTCAAAGGATTGTGAGGTGGGAGGACAGGGCAGAGCTGCTCAGGGCAGGAACCTTGCCAGCCCTTTGCCACGCTCAGGCTCTGGCTGCAGAGCAGTGCAGGGGAGTTCCTGCAAGTGCCTCTCCCAGCTGCCAAATGCCAGCAGTGGCAGGAGCTGTCAGGATGGCTCTGCTGGATTTGCTGGGGTGAAGCAGAAGAAGCTGGTGCAGAGCAGGACTTGCTGCTGCCCCCTCAGAGGCCCAGGGCAAGAAGGTTCCCTGTGCCAGGGCTGGCTGTGGGCTGGGAAGGTGGGGGTGCAGCCAGGGGTGTCCAGGGCTGTGGTGCAGAGCAGGGTCCTGCCCCCAGGGCTCTGTGTGCTGGGGCAGGGACTTTGCTGCCTGCCAGGGGCAGCTCTCAGCCCGGCCAAGGAGCTGCCACGGCCCTGCAGGGAGAAGGGGTGGGTGGAAGGAGTGACCCCTCAGGGCAGGGCAGGGCTGGGCAGGGCTGGGCAGGGCCCTTCAGCTGCAGGGTCAGGGCTCCTCACAGCTTCAGCTCCACCTCCTGCCATTTCCAGAGGCCCTTCTCAGGAAGCACATCCCCCCAGAACACCTCCCCCTTCCCAGCCACCGCAGGCTGTCTGGGATCTGCTCTGCAGCCCCTGCCCAGGCACAGCTGCCCCTGAGCACTGGGCTGGGGATGGCTCTGGGAGCACTGGCAGGGAGCTGAGCTGGGCACAGGGAAGGGCTGCTGGCAGGAACAGCTCCTCACCCAGAGACAGACAGGCAGGCAGGGAGAGGCAGCTACTGCCCCAAGTGCTGGGCAGGGGGATGTGGGCCCCTCCCTGCTGTCCCTGTGGCACAGACCCCTTCCCTGAGCAGCTCCTCCCTGGGCTCCTTTCCCAGCCGAAGCAGAGCCTGTGCCCTCAGGCCCACGGGGGCTGGGCTGTGCATTGCCCTGCAGCAGCCAGAGCCCAGGCAAGGACAAGGCCCTGATTTCCAGCTGTCTCTCTCTGTCCCTCCCCCCCTTGGCAGCAGCACTGTGGCATTTCACTGCCATCCCCTGCTGCCTGGGCTCTCCTTGTTCTCACCACTGTGTTTTCTGAGCCAGTGTGGGGTTTGGGGGGGGCAGATTCCTGTCCAGACACAAACCCTTTGGGTGCTGCTGTGGGGATGTGTCTGTGGGAGCCAAGTGCCCAAGTGCCCTCCAGGCACCTTCAGGGTATTCAGCTGTTTGCCTGGGTGTCCTGCAGGGCTGCAGGTGCCCTCCAGAAGGGCACAGCTCTGCCATAGGATCTCTGTGCTGCACAGGATCCCCATGGAGAAAACTCCTCAGTGCTAAATCCATGGAAATGCTCTGGGCAGCTGCAGGGAGCATTTAGTGTCTCAGTCTGGGAGGGGAGAGATGAAAAGGTGAGGACTGTGTCAATCTGTTCTTTGGGCATGGATTCCTGCATCTCTGTGCAGTTTCTCTGGAGGGGAACAGTTGAGTGTGATGCTCCTCCAGCTCCAAGCTGCCAGCACAGGGTAGCTGAGCCCAGGACTGATGGGCAGAGCAGCTCTGCTCTCTGCACTAAGGGACCGTCCCTGTGCCCCTCAGAACCCACAAGACTTGACCTGCAGTGCAATAGAAATGTCAGGGATTTCAAACCTCCACAACCACTCCTAACTGTGGCAGGTGCAACTGGGTGAACAAATACAAAGAATTCCCTCAGCTCAGTCCTTCAATTGGGCAAATTGCAAACAGCAAAGCTGAGAAGCTCTTTGATGTATCACGAGTACATTTAATTTGAGATCACCCTGAATTCCAAGTTCCCTCTCCAGCAGAGAAAGAATGAGTCCCTGGGAACCCATGACAGAGTTCCTGCTTCCAATGGTCCCCTCAGCCAGCAAAAGGCAGAGCTCAGAGGAGGGAGCTGCAGGTAGGTCTGAGAGAGGAGAGGGAGCTTGAGAGTGGGGTGGCTGTGAGACGGGTAATGTTTGGCTGCAGAAGCCTGGTCTAACTCAGCACTGACTTTTCCTCCTCAACAGATCAAAAGACCCTGGTGAAGGAGCAAATGTCCAACAGCAGCTCACTCAGCCAGTTCCTCCTCCTGGCAGTCGCAGACAGGCGGGAGCTGCAGCTCCTGCACTTCTGGCTCTTCCTGGGCATCTCTCTGGCTGCCCTCCTGGCCAATGGCCTCATCCTCAGCGCCGTAGCCTGCGACCACCACCTGCACACCCCCATGGGCTTCTTCCTGCTCAACCTCTCCCTCACAGACCTGGGCTGCATCTGCACCACTGTCCCCAAAGCCATGCACAATTCCCTCTGGGACACCACAACCATCTCCTACCATGGATGTGCTGCACAGCTCTTTTTCTTTGTCTTCTTCATCTCATCAGAGTTTTCCCTCCTCACCATCATGTGCTACGACCGCTACGTTGCCATCTGCAAAACCCTGCACTACGGGACCCTCCTGGGCAGCAGAGCTTGTGCCCACATGGCAGCAGCTGCCTGGGCCACTGGCTTTCTCAATGCTCTGCTGCACACAGCCAATACATTTTCCCTGCCCTTGTGCCAGGGCAATGCCCTGGGCCAGTTCTTCTGTGAAATCCCACACATCCTCAAGCTCTCCTGCTCACACTCAGGCTACCTCAGGGAAATTGGGCTCATTGGGGTTAGTGCCTGTTTAGGATTTGGTTGGTTTGTTTTCATTGTGTTCTCCTATGTGCAGATCTTCAGGGCTGTGCTGAGGATCCCCTCTGAGCAGGGACGGCACAAAGCCTTTTCCACCTGCCTCCCTCACCTGGCTGTGGTCTCAATCTTTGTCAGCACTGGCACATTTGCCTACCTCAAGCCCTCCTCCATGTCCTCCCCATCCCTGGATTTGTTAGTGTCAGTTCTGTACTCAGTGGTGCCTCCAGCACTGAACCCCCTCATCTACAGCCTGAGGAACCAGGAGCTCAAGGATGCCCTGAGAAAAATGATGACTGGATGCTTTTCAGGAGCAATAAAGTGCCTGTTTTCTGGTGTGTAGCATTCAGAATGGGACTCCTTAATGGGCCAGCCTTCCTGCTCAGGTTTTTCATGAAGGTCATCGGGTTCTTCTTGCAATAATTTTCTGTGCAATGAAATATCATTATGCACCTGCCTTCTAATTTTATGTCCACCTTTTGATTTTTACCCAGAGACTGTATAAATGATCAATTGTGTTTGCTGAGAATTTAAACCAAATAAAGGACCCTGCAGTGCCTTCTTTCTCCAAAACCCTTCTTCTTAGATGTTCCTAAAGGACAGCACATTTCAGGACAGGGTGCATTTGCAAACGGGAAGGGGACAATAATCCCAGCCCAGCAGCACTGCCAGGGAGCAGCAGGGCTTGGTCTTTGCAGAGCTGCTCTCTTGCCACTTCCACACTGTCCTCCTGAGCCCCTTTCTCGCTGTAAGGCCTGAGTGCTCTCTGAGCACAGTCCTGGGGGGTGGACGCCCTTGGAGCACAGGCAGGGACAGGCCCTGGGAACTTGTGAAGCAGAGCTGGGCTCCCTTCCAACATCTCCAGGATGCTGTGGGATCTTCTGAGGGCAGGGCATGGACTGGGTCACTTCTTCTGTGACCTTGCTCCAGGGCTGGAACTCTCCTGCAGTGTCACCATGACACTCCTGCTCTCTGCTTTCCAGGTTTCCTTTTTAGATCCAGTCTTCCCCTCCTGTTCACAGGGACATGCTGTGAGTGCTTCAGAGCTGCCATCCTGGGGCAGCTCCTGCCCAGCGTGGGCAGGCACAAGGTCTCTCCACCTGCTCCTCTCACCTCCCCAGGGCCACTGTTTTCTGCAGCCTCCTCAGCCTTGCCCAGCACAGCCCTCCTGGCACACCTGGACACAGCCCTTGTTCTACACCCTCCTCAGGCACCTGCCCAACCCCCTCAGCTCCAGCCTGATGGCCAGAAACCTTCAGGGCAGGGAGGCACTGGCAAAAAGGCTCAGGACACCCATGAACTGCAGGGAGAGACCACTGGAGTGGTGGGTCTGTAGGGAGAAATCACTGCTGCCTCCCTTCTAAATCAGCCTCGGGACCTGGACAAGCCTGGATTTTGTTTTGTTTCCATGAGGCCCTGCAGTGTCAAAATGGCCCCTTGATTCCATGAGGCTGCACAGTGTCTCCAGGTTCCTTTGGCTCCAGAATGCCCTGTAGTGTCACAGTGGTCCCTTCAGTCCATGAGGTGTCCTCAGTGTCACAATGACCCCTTGATTCCATGAAGTTGCACAGTGTCCATAGGTTCCATTTTCCACAAGTTTACCCAGTGTCACAATGGCCCCTTGGTTCCATAGGGTTCCCCAGTGCCCCAAGGTCCATTTGGCTCCAAAAAGGCCCTGTAGTGTGGCAGTGGCCCCCTGATTTTATGAGGTTCCACTGTGTTCCAGGGTTTCCTTGTCTCCATGAGGCACCAATGTGACACAATGGCTCCCTGGTTCCATGAGGTTCCAAAAGGTTTCAGGGTTCCTTTTGTTCCATGAGACTGCAAATGGTCCCCTGGTTCTACAAGATTTCACAGTGCCCGTGTGTTCCTTTCTTTCCATGAGGCCCTGCAGTGCCACAATGGCCCCTTGATTCCATGAGGTTGCGCAGTGTCATCACAGAGCTGAGCCCAACCAGATGAAAGATTAGGAGGAACTGGGACAAAAAGGATTGGATATATGTGGAAGGAAAGAGGGACTTGACCAACAGAGAGGAAAGATTTTAATGAGGTAAAACCAGGTTCAGGGAATGCTGAGGGTGCTGAAACACTAACTGTGCAAACACTCCTGAGAGACCTTTATGCACTTTGTAACCTCAAGCCCCAACACTCCCTAAAAGTGCTGCCCCTCCCAATGAAAGGAATCCACTGCTCTAATTCCAAGCCAGAAAAAGCCCAAACCCAGAACTCCAGACTCTTATTTGTCCTCCAGTGTCCACCCCAATACCAAACCTGTATTACCAGTATGAAAAGCCAAGCTTTAATCCTGACCCAGCCGAAAAACCTCTTCCCCTAATCACGAACCAGACACTGCCAGCAGAACAACAAACCTCCCAAAGTTCTGCCTGATCCCCACCCTGAGCTCTAAAGCCCAAGCCCTGACCATTAAGCACCCCCACAGCCCTTGGGAGCAGGGC
>NW_020909489.1:0-10243 GCF_003984885.1 Neopelma chrysocephalum | reverse complement strand
TTCAAGGCAATTTCAAAACAAGTCTTCAAAATTTGTACTTTTTTTTTAATTCAATAATCGATATTTTGTAGTTAAGAGAAGAGGTGATAGAGGTGTTCTCCAAGTGATCTTGATGCTGAGTGTCTCCTCAGGAGATCCACACTGACCCTTGCTCCTCACCCCCCAACCTCACCAGTTCTGACATGGCCCATCTTGGACTGACAGCTGATGCAACTCCAAACACACCGTGGGACCCATTAAAACATTGAAAAACAAACTATTTTCATTCCTTTAATTGCCTTCAAGTCTTCAAGACTTGAACAGCTAATTGGAGTTGTTTTGTAGTTTAGCTAAGGAAGAAGATTTTAAAGTGGAAGTCACGAAAAATATATATTTTTTGATGAAAGGGAATGATTTACACAGAGCCTTGGGATGCAAGAATGTCAGGGTGCAAAGGATTTGGACACAATGATAAGGGGGCAAAAGACATTAGTAGCACTTAATCATTCACCAACTGAACAGTTATCAAGTGATTCAATAGCATTTGCTACAGTTTTAACAGTGACTGACTCACAGACTCACAATAACAACATTCACACCACAGTCAATTCACACCCACACCCACGCAGAGATGTGTGGACACATCAAGAGCTGGGTGTGGAAAGGTCCCTCTCCCAAATTCTCCTTGTTGTCAGGGAAACACTCCCCCAAATCCCTTTGTGTTTCCCAACAGACAAGGGTCACAGCTGGAGGAGTGTTTGTTGAGGGGGATCAGAATTGTGCTGGGCATCAGTGAGGGTCTTTGGAGTGTTGCAAACTGGAGGGTTCCCAAGCTGCGAGAGGCTGCCAGAGGTGTCCCACAGAGGGAGGTGCTGGGGAGCTGCCAGGGCCTCCCTCAGCCCCGCTGGTTGTGGGCTCCCAAGGGGACTGGCTTTAGTTATCTGCTGAATTTCCATCCTGGTGTCAGGAATGACTGGAGTTTCCAAAATATTTGGGAATATTTTTCTGTTCCATTCGGGTTACAATTCAGGCAGGGAATATTCCAATGCTTTCATGGGATGACTGATTATCCTGTGTTCCCAAACTGTTCCGCTCTGGATTGTTCCCACCTGTATCATCCAAGAGCACCTGGTCCAGTCCAGGGACACTTCACCACACCCTGGTCCAGTCCAGTGGCTCTTCATTGTTCAGCTGGTTTGGTCAAGGCTTGTCAGGAGCTCCTGAGATCATACCTATAAGAAGGATGGGCACAGACTTAGTTGTAATAAGACAAGTGATAATGGTTTTCAACTAAAAAAGAACAGATTTAAATGAGATGTAAGGAAGAAATTTTTTACACTGAGGGTGTTGAAACACTGGCACGAGTCACTCAGAGAGGTCATAGATGCCCCACTCTTGGAAATGTTCAAGGCCGGGTTAGAAAGGGCTGGGAGCAACCTGATGTAGTTGAACGTGTCCCTGTTCATTGCAGGGGGGTTGGACTAGATGACCTATAAAGGTCCCAGATGACTCAAACTATTTAGGATTCTATAGTTCTTTCCTACAGAGCCAAGGCTGACAAGGATCACACAGGTGTCAGATCCAGCTGAGCATCCCCTTTGATGGCCCATCTGGCAGCTCTGCTAAAAAGCTGCTGCAAAGAACCTCCAGACCTAAAGGAGCTTTTGTGCTGGGCTGAGCTGTGGCTCTCAGAGCTGGGGGGTTGGCTTTTGGCTGCCAGGTGCCCACCAAGGCTCTCTCTCACTCCTCCTCCTTCTCCACTCCCCTTGGTGCCTACATGGTTGTTTCTCCCACATTTCTCTCACTCTTCTCTGGGTTCCAGCACCCTGGATTTTATCCTTTCTCCAAAGGGTTATCACACAGGTGCCTCTGGAATTGCTTTTTGGCTCAGCTTTGGGCACTGGCTGGTCCATTTTGGAGCCACCTGAATCTGGCTCTCTCTGACACAGAGTCAACTCTTGATCTCCTCTTCCCTGAGGGAAACCTGCAGCCCCCTCACTGCTACCAAACCTGATGCACAGGGTCATTCAAGTGCCCAGGAATACAGGAGGTCATTGAGCCCATTATTCCTCAGGCTAGTTAAACAAGACTTTGTCCTCTTCCTGTCCCTGACTGCAGGTTCTTTCTGTCAGAGCAGAGCTGGGCTGGACCTCAGCCGTGCTTTGCTCCAGAGCCTGCTGGGGTGGGGGCAGATGGCAATGGCAGAGGGACTGAGGTGCCCCAAGGAGAGCAAAGCCTGCTGTCCCCAGGGCCAGAGAGACACAAGGCTGGGCTGGGCAGCCTGGCAGGACAGGGCTTTGCTGCCTGGGGGGTCTCTGCCACTGTGGAGGGCCTGGAGGCTTCAGGTGACTCTGATGTGCAGGAAGGACAAGGTGCTGATGGAAATGTCCTTGGCTTTGGACATCCTGTGATCCAGGAACACTGTGAAAGTCACTGGTCTGTTCCTTGACTGCAGCATCACAGGGATGGCTAAGGGTTATCAAGCATTGGAACAGAATGTCCTGGGAAGTGGTTGAGTCACCACAGAATCATAGAACTGTTAAGGTTGGAAAAGACCTCTGAGATCATGGAGTGCAACCATTAACCCAACACTGGCATCTTCACCACTGAACCCTGTCCCCAGGTGCCACAGCTCAATGTTTTTTGAACACTTCCAGGGATGGTGACTTTAAGACCCCAGGGTTGAGTTATGAGCTCAGCAAAGGAGTTTTACTTCGAAAAATAGAAAAGTCACCAAAAATTTCTGCCCTCCAGATATTTGAAAAGGGCCTTCAGTTCTTTTAATACCTTGAGAGAGACCACAAGTGAGAAGACACTGCATATGTTTTCTGAGGAGGTCAAAAACCACACTTTTACTGGCAAACTTTAGAAAATAAGGGAACTTGGCAGAAGGTTATAAGGCAACATTCAACCAGAATAGAGCATTCAAAAGCATTGACTAATCACAAGCCAACCCATCCAAGTCAGCTGGATGGTTTATTGACAATGTGTCCCGAGGGGCGGCACCTCCGATGCCATAGAAACTCCTCCCCCTGGATTAGGAAACATTTGGAATTGACGAGGTGTTCCAGTGGAGCATGAAAATGAACAGCAATTTTCCTAAAGCCAAGACCCAAGCAGAACAAAGCAAGGCCCCAGCAGCTGCAGAGCAAAGGTCCCCCCATCCCTCTGTGCCCTGTGGCCGCTGAGGCGGCAGCGCAGGCCCGAGGCGGTGCCGGGTCCCGGTGCAGCCGGGGCAGAGCGGCGGCTGCGCGAGCGGCAACCCCGGCGGTGAGTGCGGCAGCCCCGTGGCAGCGGCGGCTCCGGGCACAGACGCCGGCGGCAGCCGCTGTGGCGGCGGAGCAGCGACTCCGAGGCGCTGCAGGAGCGCCGGCTCCGCTTCCAGGCGCCGGCAGTGTCGGGAAGCCGGTGCCGGGCGGCTGCGGGGCAGCGCAGGCCAAAAGCGGCAGCGGCGGCAGCCTCGTGGCAGCGGCGGCTCCGGGCAGACACGGCCCCGCTCCAGCGCTGCCGCCTCAGCGGCGCTCAGGGGACGGCGCGGCGGCTCCGGGGGCAGCGGCCGGGGACTCCCTGTCGGGGCAGCCCCGGGCACCAAAGAGGACCAGGGCCCGGCGTGTTCTCAGCTTGGTTCTCTGCAGTTCTCCCGGCATCTGAGCACAGGATGGGATGGGGAAATTGAGCTAAACCAGAACAGGAGCTCATGGAACCGAGTGGCCATTGGGACACTGCAGGGTCTCCTGGAATCCAGGGGCCGGTGGGACACTGGGGAGCCTCTTGGAGCCAAGGGAACCCTGGGATATTTTGGAACATCGTGGAATCAAAGGGCCATTGTGACACTGCAGGGCCTCCTGGAACCAAAGGATCCAAGAGACACTGGAACCTCATGGAACCAAGGAGCCACTGTGACACTGAGAGGCCTCATGGAACCAAAGGAACCCTGAGAGTTTTTGGAACCTCATGGAATCAAGGGGCCATTTCTGGCAGGATGCTCTGCTCTCATAATACCTAAACAATGGTCAGAGAATGCAAACAATGCACACTCTCTGTGGTGAGTTACTGCTGGTGTCAAGGTGCTGTTTTTAATGTTGAATTATGCTAAACCCAAAATGCTTCATGGAAATTCAAACACACATCCTGCTTTTTCAAGCAGGATTTGACAGAGAAGCTGCTCCCTGGCCTGCAAATATGTCTGGCAGTCAAACCCTTGATAACTATAAAAGCCCCGTCCAACTGTCATGTGGCAGATTGTTCCACAGACTTCCTTGAAGTGTGTGGAGCTTCTCCCAAGGAGCAGGGACAGCTCTTCATGGTCACTGCCCAGGGGTTAAGTGAAAGAGAGAGAATTATCCCCTGTCATTGTGGGGTGAGTTACCTCAATCTGTGCTTCAGGATTGTTTCTTTTTGCTGGCTTTGATCCAATTGCTTTAATAGAATGACTCTGATAGACTGCACTGTCCTATCTTACACTATACTGCTAGGAGTTTTTGGCTTTTATACTGTGCAGGAAATAATTCTGTTTAAGGTCTTTCACCTGTTCACTTGTCTGATCGTCTGTTCATTTGTCATAAAAAATAATTCATATCATAGAAATATTTCTGATTTGCCATCACTAAAACCTGCAGGACAAAGTGATTGAGTCACACCTCTATAATTCCTTCAATTGAATCCAAACTCTGAGCCTGAGATTGGATCCAGCCACAGCCAGGCTCCTCTCTGAGAAGGAATTTAGAAAGCAAGGGGGTCCTTTCTGCCCCTCGTAGCTCAACGAGACGGCTTCTGCCATCAACTTTGTCTAAGCCTTCCACCCCCCCAGCCCCAAGCCGTGACACATGGGCATGTCTTGTCCATGCAGTGCAAACATGGACTCCTGAGCTGGTCATTTGCTGTCCCTCCTTGGAGGGAAGAACAAGCCCAATGGCCTGGGGTGAGAGGCCAGTGCTGGGAGCGGCGCTGGCTGTGCCAGGGCACTGCTGGGTGCCCCCACCCTGAGCACTCCCACCCTTGTGCTGGTCACTGCTGTTTTCCTCTGCAGGGCGTTGTGTTGGGCACATCCTGGAGAGCAAAGTGGAAAGCAGGTTGAAGCTTTGAGGCCCTGGCCTGAGGAGATGGCCCTGCAGGATGGCAGTGCTGCTGCAGAGGTCAGCTCTGTGCCAGCAGTGCCCGTGGCTGTCCCTGCCTGCAGTCCCTGGACAGTCCTGCAGCAGGACTGGGACCGACTGCCAGAGCACTGAGGCCTCCAACAACACAGGGCTCTGCAGGACAGTGTGGAAGGGAAGGAAGAGGAGGCCCCGCAGGAGAAGGGCTGCTGCTCCCTGGCAGTGCTGCTCTGCTGGGACTCTTTTCTGGCCCAGCTCTGAACAGAGGCACCGACCTTGCAGCTGCAGAGAAGTCAGAGAGGAAAGGTGTCAGGCAAACAAGTCAATGCAGAGTTCTTTATTTTGTATAAGCAGACACTGAGTACAATTCCTAATTTGTACAGCCTCTGGGGCAGGCTAGAAAGGCAAACACTGAATTGAAAATGGTGTATATATATGTACCTTTATATATATATATATTTATAGATATAAAGATTTTTTAGTGTGAACAAATTCTCACAAAAAAACACCCCTACTAGGAGCAAAAAATAGAGAAGATATGGTGGGCCTTTATGGAAGCACATAACAGGACTGGCCTTTAATGAGGTACATAACATGCAGAAGAAGGAGAGTTTATTGCTTGTGAAAAACACCCAGTTATCAGTTTCCGCATGGCATCCTTGAGCTCCTGGTTCCTGAGGCTGTAGATGAGGGGGTTCAGTGATGGAGGAACCACTGAATACAGAACTGACAGAATAAGATCTAGGGATGGGGAGGAGATGGAGGGGGGCTTCAGGTAGGCAAATGCTGCAGTGCCGAGGAACAGGGAGAGCACAGTCAGGTGAGGGAGGCACGTGGAAAAGGCTTTGTGCCGTCCCTGCTCAGAGGGGAACCTCAGCACAGCCCTGAAGATCTGCACATAGGAGAAAACAATGAAAATGAAACAACCGAACTTTAAGCTGGCGGTAACTACAAGAAAGCCAATTTCCCTGCGGTAGCCTGAGTGTGAGCAGGAGAGCTTGAGGATGTGTGGGATTTCACAGAAGAACTGGCTCAGGGCATTGCCCTGGCACAAGGGCAGGGAAAATGTACTGACTGTGTGCAGCAGAGCAATGAGAAACCCAGCAGCCCAGGCAGCTGCTGCCATGTGGGCACAAGCTCTGCTGCCCAGGAGGGTCCCGTAGTGCAGGGGTTTGCAGATGGCAACGTAGCGGTCGTAGCACATGATGGTGAGGAGGGAAAACTCTTGTCCAAAAAAGAAGACAAGCAGAAAGACCTGTGCAGCACATCCTGCATAGGAGATGGTCCTTGTATTCCAGAGGGAATTGTGCATGGCTTTGGGGACAGTGGTGCAGATGCAGCCCAGGTCTGTGAGGGAGAGGTTGAGCAGGAAGAAGCCCCTGGGGGTGTGCAGGTGGTGGTCGCAGGCTACGGCGCTGAGGATGAGGCCGTTGGCCAGGAGGGCAGCCAGAGAGATGCCCAGGAAGAGCCAGAAGTGCAGGAGCTGCAGTTCCCGCCTGTCTGCAAATGCCAGGAGGAGGAACTGGGTGAGGGAGCTGCTGTTCCACATTTGCTATTCTTTAGCACAGGGTCTGTTCAGAAAAGGAAAGCACAGGGAACAATTAAGACAGCCCCCTCTCAGCAAAGCCAGTGCAGTTTTCAGGGAAATCCCCTCCAAGTCAAGGCATTTCTTTTCTCTGGTTTGTGCTCTCTGACGCTGCTGTGAGGAGCAGGAGCTCTGGCCATGTGCTGCCAAGGACTCAGCTTTGCTCTGCTGCAGTGCAGACACAGAGCTGGTTTGGGACAGCTCTTATGATCACAGGGGATGTCACATGGAATCCAGCTTTGATGGAAAAGTTCAATTCCTGTACTGTTGTCTTGGAGCAATTTGGGCTGCAGGAGAGAGGCACAGTGTATCCTTAAAATAATTTTGCCTGGGTTTTTTGGTTACACTAATAACACCTGGGGTGTACTTTTTTAGGGTCAAATTTTTCTGATGACAAATCTGACGAGTGTTGAGCCAGGACAGGCAGAAGGGCTGAGCTCTCTGTTGCTTATTGCAGAGCCAGGAGAGCTGCAGTGCCTCTCAGTGTGTTTCCCATCTGCCCTGCACTTTCCCTTGGGCTGCCTTGACGAGGACTTCACACACAGATTCATCTTTAAAAACCCCACCAAGATCTGTGCTGCTAACAGGGCAGTGCTGCTTGAAAGGGCAGCTCTGTGAAGTGTCCCCTGTGCCAGCCCAGAGGTGCAGCTGTGCTGGACAGAGCAGGACAGGAGCCCTCCTGCAGGGAAGCCAAGGGCTGGGACAGGAGAGTGCCCACCCCCAAGGGAAGGCTCAGCACTGCCCAGGATCCTGTGCTCATCTCTGATCCTGCCTGAAATATTCACCTCTGAGAGGAAAAGCGTTTGAATTTCAGTGCAGCCTCCTGAACTGAGAGAACAATGTCTCTGATACAATGCCTAAGCAGGAAATACACCTCAGGACTAATTCCTTTCCTGTAGCCCCTGTCTTTTGTGAGCTTTGCAAAAAATTCTGCGTTGAATATGGTGTAGTGGTGTGGAGCTGTGAGCAGGTCTGACCCTGCAACAGGGAGACATGGAAAAGATCCTCCCTCCCCTGCCAGGTTTGCTCCTTGCCCACAGCCCCTGTGCCCCAGCCCTGGGAGCAGCTCCCCGGGCCGGCTGAGAGCTGCCCCTGGCAGGCAGCAGAGTCCCTGCCCAGCACAGCGCCCTGGGCTGCAGGACCCTGCTCTGCCCCACAGCCCTGGGCACCCCTGGCTGCACCCCCAGCCTCACAGCTCTGCCAAACTGCCCCAAAACAGACCCTGCTCACCCATCCCATCAGCTGGGGTTGGGTCAGCTTTAGGAGATGCCTCCAGGAGCTGCCCCTGCACTGCCCTGCAGCCACAGACTCACCGTGTGCAGCCCTGCCAAGATTCCTCCTGCAGGGAGCTCTCAGCCATCCTGCCAGTGCTGAGCCCCTGGAAGCTCTGTGTGTGCCCTGCTGGTGTCCCTGAGCTGCCCTGGCAGTGCCCTCAGCCCTGCTGAGCTGTGCAGAGGAGCTGCTCCTGGGCAGAGCTGTGTCTTTGAAGCTCTTCTTGCTTGCCAGGAGTTCCCTGTGTGCCAGGAGCCCGGCCCAGCTCAGCAGCACAGCAACAGCCCCAGGCATTTCATGACCCTCAGGGGGGTTTGGTGTTGTTTACATGAGACTCAGTCCCTGAGAGGAAGTTCAAACAACTTCTCAAGAAGTCAAAGTGAGATTGAAACACTCAAGTTTCTTGTAGTGCTAATGAGTCTCACTGAGGGACACAACTGAGAACTTCTCCCTGGGTTCCAGTTAGAGCAGAAAACTGCAGACAGTGATGACAAGGATGGACAAGCAAGGGAAAGGTGGCTCTAATGCTGAATAAACCTTGACTTGTTTCCTTAATCCAGAGGACCAAGGCCTGACCTGCAGCCTCTGGGAAGGCAGATCCTGTCCCTGCCTCATTCCTCAGGGCTCTTCCTGGGGCACTGGGATGTGGGATGTGCAATGCCAAGGGCAGGACCATGGGGTGGCACCTGCCAGGCTGCTGAGCAGGGACAAGGAGGCCATGAGGCCCCAGGGCTGCAAGGGCCACTTGTCACCTCCTGGAACCAGTGTCACAGACAGCAGCCATGGCCAAAGGCCTGCAGAAGGTGGCTCTGTCAGGGCCTTTCAGCTTCTCCCCCTCCCTCTCTCCTCTCCAGCCCAGGCTGTCCTACGGTGTCCATGCCCTGCCTCTTTCCCTGCAGGCTGTCGTCATCCCCCCGGCTGCCCCACCTGGCTGGCACCTTCCTGCACTGACATCTCTGCGTCCTCCCTGGCTCTTCCTGGACACCCAGAGCCTTGGGCTCATCCAGACTCCTCCTGGGTGACATATTGCACCACAACACTGACCTCAGAGGGAAAGTTCTTACTTCTTGTCACCAGTCTAGGCCCCCCCAGCTGCCCTTGGTGGCACTCGTTCTTTCTTAGGCTGTTTTCTGACAGGAAGAAAAGCTCCACCAGTTCTGACACCCCCCTTCCAGACCTCTCAGGCTACTCCTCTACTGTCCTCAATCTTCACACCACTGACCCCTGAGTCCTCATCCTCTATATATGGGTCATGTGCTTGAGGCCCCAAATTCCTTCCTGGGAGATCTCTGGGACCTCTCCAAGGTTTTTGAAGGTGACAATAGAGTGCTCTTATCCCAGGAAACACAGAGTGACCCTTTTTTCCAAGGGTTGTCTTGGCAGAATGAGGCACAATATCTTTAAACTTTCTGGGATGAGGGACCTCTGAGCTCTGAGTACAGAGGGAGCTCCAAGTGCCAACCACTGGAGTGGGAGCTACAAATCATCAGGGCTTGTGTTCTTTGGAGGGACAGACACTGGTGAGAGTGGTGTGTGTGTGTGCACATGTAAGGACTTGAAGGGCACAATGAACTGTCTCCAAACACTGTCAAAGAAGGAAAATCCCATAAGATTCCACAAGACATAAGCACTGGTGGCAAACAGGAAGGCATTTAGTTCCAAGGCCTAAAGGGAGCTGAAGCTTTGGAAGAAGCACCCAGGACAGAACTGCACTGTGCAGACTGTGGGAAGGAGCAGACAGCCCCAACAGGAAGCCAGGGCTGGTAAGGCAGGTCTGGGGAACCCATCCAGGCAAAGATTCCCACCTGCAGACTGGAAGCACACCGGGCAAAACTCCCACCATGGCAAGCTGTGGGAAAGGAAGCAAGTCCTTGTACACGTGCCAGCCCAAGCTGTGGGAACAGCATGTTGCCTGCTCAGTTGGGGCTAAGAAAAAAACCAGGAGCCGTTAATTAGGGTGAGATAAGGAAAGGGTTTAATCGTGCCAAGGCAATTGATGGTGTACGACACGCGCAGGCTGTGCCTGAGATGTTACATTTATAACCATATCTGTCCAATCCCAAGTGTGTCCACCCTGTAACTTTTGGCCTGGTCCACCCCCTGGCCCACCCTCTGAATTGGGTCTGGGGTGCATTTTGGGACCCTCTCTTCATCATCCTTCATCATCTTCGGGGTACAGAGAGCAGAGTCACCCAGTTCTTTGACTCTGTCCTGCAGTTTAGGCCAAGATACAAGCGTTCCCCAAACAGAACAGGCCTTGCCTTGACAAGAGACAAAACATCTTCTACTGGATACGGGGATAGGGCTGATATGG
>NW_020909488.1:0-895 GCF_003984885.1 Neopelma chrysocephalum | reverse complement strand
TGCTTGGAATGTGGGAAGAGGTTTCAGCGCAGCTCAACTCTTCTCAGGCATGAGCAGACGCACACGGATGAGAGGCCCTTCCGCTGCACCGACTGCGGGAAGGGCTTCAAGCACAACTCCACCCTCATCAGGCACCGGCGCATCCACACCGGGGAGAGGCCCTACAAGTGTGGGGGAGTGTGGGAAGAGCTTCCTCAGGAGCTCTAACTTGACCTCACACCAACAGACCCACAAGTAAGAGAAAGCCCTACGAGTGCCCCAACTGTGGAAGAGCCTTGTCTGCTGCTTCCACCCCGAATGAAGCCCCTGATGATGAGGCAACCCCTGGAGTCCAGTGACTGTCAGTCCATCCCTTTCGACCACAAAGGGCCAGTCCCCTTTCACAGGGGCAGCTTCTTCCAACAGAACCCTTCTTGGGGGTGTGTGTGGAGATTCCTGTCTTGGCTGGGGACACCCCCAAGGTCACTGCTGGAGGTTGAGAGAAGAGATCTCCCCACCAGCATTGGTCTGGGGAAGTTCCATCCATCTTTAATTAAGAATTCTTGCTTTTGTGCCAGCTTGAGTAGAATTGCTTCAACAATTGCTTTAGTGTAGAGCACTGTCCTATCTTGTGCTCATGGTGGTTTTAGTGTTTCTATTGTGCAGTAAATAATTCTGATACAGATCTTTTGTCTGATCATTTGTAACCCTAAATAACTCATGTCTATCAATAGATCTGATTTGCCATCATTAAAACCTGGAGGACAAAGTGTTTCAGTCACAGCTCTGTAATTCCTCTAAACTGAAAGTGTTGTCATAATCCAAGGCTGAGATTGAATCCAGCAGCCCCCAGCACCCCAGAAAAGGGATTAGGTGGGGTCCTGGGTGGGCTTTGAGTGTGTTTGGGAGTCTTTGA
>NW_020909487.1:0-3213 GCF_003984885.1 Neopelma chrysocephalum | reverse complement strand
TTTGGCTTCTGACTTCTTCAGCAGCTTCTTCAATCTTCTCTCAGTACTTCAAGGATCATGGGCTGGGCTGCAAACACACTGTGGGGCTCATTAAAATGCAGAAATCCCTCAGGATCTCTTTGTCTTCCTTTAATTGTCTTCAAGACAATTTCAAAACAAGTCTTCAAAATTTGTACTTTTTTTTTTTAATTCAAGGATGGCTATTTTTTAGTTCAGAGGAGAGGTGATAGAGGTGTTCTCCAAGTGATCTTGATGCTGAGTGTCTCCTCAGGAGATGCAGACTGACCCTGGATGATCAACCTTGCTCCTCACCCCCAAACTCACTAGTTTTGACATGGCCCATCTTGGACTGACAGCTGATGCAACTCCAAACACACTGTGGGACCCATTAAAACACTGAAAAACAAATTATTTCCCTTCCTTTAACTGTTTTCAAGTCTTCAAGACTTGAACAGCTAATTGGAGTTGGTTTGTAGTTTAGCTAAGGAGGAAGATTTTAAACTGGAAGTCACGAAAAATATATTTTTTTTATGAAAGGGAATCATTTACACAGAGCATTGGGATCCAAGAGGGTCAGGGCACAAAGGATTTGAATTGAAAGACAAGGGGGTAAAAGAGATTAGTAGCACTTAATCATTGATCAGTTGGACAGTTATCACGTGATTCAATAGCATTTGCTACAATTTTAACAGTGACTGAATTATAGATTCACAATAACAACATTCACACCACAATCAAGTCACATCCACACCCAGGCAGAGATGTGTGGACACATCAATAGCTGGGTGTGGAAAGGTCCCTCTCCAAAATTCTCCTTGTTGTCAGAGAAACCTTCCCCCAAATCCCTTTGTGTTTCCCAACAGACAAGGGTCACAGCTGGAGGAGTGTTTGTTGAGGGGGATCAGAATTGTCCTGGGCATCAGCGAGGGTCTTTGGAGCGTTGCAAACTGGAGGGTTCCCGAGCTGGGAGAGGCTGCCAGAGGTGTCCCACTGAGAGGGAGGTGCTGGGGAGCTGCCAGGGCCTCCCTCAGCCCCGCTGGTTGTGGGCTCCCAAGGTGACTGGCTTTAGTTATCTGCTGAATTTCCATCCTGGTGTCAGGAACGACTGGAGTTTCCAAAATATTTGGGAATTTTATCCAGACTCTTCCATTTGGTCCGTGATTCAGGCAGGGAATTTTCCAAGGTTTTCATGGGAAGACTGATTATCCTGTGTTGCCCAGATGTTCCGTTCTGGATTGTTCCCACCTGTATCATCCAGGAGCACCTGGTCCAGTCCAGGGACACTTCACCACACCCTGGTCCAGTCCAGGGGCTCTTCATTGCTCAGCTGGTTTGGTCAAGGCTTGTCAGGAGCTCCTGAGATCATACCTATAAGAAGGATGGGCACAGACATAGTTGTAATAAGACAAGTGATAATGGTTTTCAACTAAAAAAGAGCAGATCTGAACTAGATATAAGGAAGAAATTTTTTACACTGAGGGTGCTGAAACACTGGCATCGGTTGCCCAGAGAGGTCATAGAAGCCCCAGCCTTGGAAACATTCAAGGCCAGGTAAGAAAGGCTGTGAGAACCCTGATCTAGTTCATTTCGGGGGGGTAGGACTAGTTGACCTATAAAGGTCCCATCTGACTCAAACTATTTAGGATTCTGTAGTTCTTTCTTAACCTACAGAGCCAAGGTTGACAAGGATCACCCAGGTTTCAGACCCAGCTGAGCATCCCCTTTGATGGCCCATCTGGCAGCTCTGCTAAAAAACTGCTGCAAAGAACCTCCAGACCTAAAGGAGCTATTGTGCTGGGCTCAGCTGTGGCTCTCAGGGCTGGGGGGTTGGCTTTTGGCTGCCAGGTGCCCACCAAGGCTCTCTCTCACTCCTCCTCCTTCTCCACTCCTGAAGGAGTTGTTTCTGCAGGGTTGTTTCTCCCCTATTTCTCTCACTCCTCTCTCAGTTCCAGCACCCTGGATTTTATCCTTTCTCCAAAGGGTTATCACAGAGGTGCCTCTGGAATTGCTTTTTGGCTCAGCTTTGGGCATGATTGGTCCATTTTGGAGCCACCTGAAACTGGCTCTCTCTGACACAGAGTCAACTCTTGATCTCTTCTTCCCTAAAGGAAACCTGCAGCCCCCTCACTGTTATCAAATCTGACACACAGAGTCATTCAAGTGCCCAGGAATACAGGAGGTCACTGAACCAATTAATTTCTCAGGCTGGTTAAACAAGACTTTGTCCTCTTCCTGTCCCTGACTGCAGGTTCTTTCTGTCAGAGCAGAGCTGGGCTGGACCTCAGCTGTGCTTTGCTCCAGAGCCTGCTGGGGTGGGGGCAGATGGCAATGGCAGAGGGACTGAGGTGCCCCAAGGAGAGCAAAGCCTGCTGTCCCCAGGGCCAGAGAGACACAGGGCTGGGCTGGGCAGCCTGGTAGGACAGGGCTTTGCTGCCTGGGGGGTCTCTGCCACCATGGAGGGTCTGGAGGCTTCAGGTGACTCTGATCTGCAGGAAGGACAAGGTGCTGATGGAAATGTCCTTGGCTTTGGACATCCTGTGATCCAGGAGCACTGTGAAAATCACTGGTCTGTTCCTTGGCTGCAGCATCAAAGGGATGGCTAAGAGTTATCAAGCATTGGAACAGAATGTCCAGGGAAGTGGTTGAGTCACCACAGAAACATAGAATTGTTAAGGTTGGAAAAGACCTCTGAGATCATGGAGTGCAACCATTAACCCAACACTGACATCGTCACCACTAAACCATGTCCCCAAGTGCCACAGCTCAATATTTTCTGAACACTTCCAGGGATGGTGACTGTAAGACCCCAGGTTTAAGCTACGAGCTCAGCAAAGGAGTTTTACTTTGAAAAATATTAAAGGCGCCAAAAATTTCTGCCCTCCAAATATTTGAAAAGGGCCTTCAGTTCTTTTAATACCTTGAGAGAGACCACAAGTGAGAAGACACTGCACATGTTTTCTGAGGAGGTCAAAAACCACACTTTTACTGGCAAACTTTAGAAAAAAAGGAAGCTTGGCAGAAGGTTATAGGGCAACATTGAAGGAGAAGAGAGCATTCAAAAGCATTGACTGATCACAAGCCAACCCATCCCAGTCAGTTGGATGGTTTATTGACAATGTGTCCCGAGGGGTGGCACCTCCGATGCCATAGAAACCCCTCCCCCTGGATTAGGAAACCTTTGGAATTCATGAGGTGTTCCAGTGGAGCATGAAA
>NW_020909486.1:0-5294 GCF_003984885.1 Neopelma chrysocephalum | reverse complement strand
ATCAAGTAATGTCGCGGTAGAGCGACGAAAGCTCTGGCAAGGCATTGCCGCAGACGCTTTGCAAGCGGGAGACAAAGAAGCGGCAGAGGTTTTAACTAATGCCTTCCCGGTAGTTTATACTCCGGCACGGGAAGGTGGTTGGGTAGCGACTATCACTGCCCTCGATTGGAAACTGTTGTCGCAATTGCGTGCTACCGTTAGTGACAGTGGAATCCAGGGCGAGCCTGCCCGACAAATGTTGAATTATATTTGGGGTAGCAACTTGCTTTTGCCAGCAGACATTAAGAGTATTATGAAGTTGGTTCTTTCACAGCACCAGCAAATGCTTCATAATGCACACTGGCAAGCACTTTGCCAGGAATCTGTAGCGATTCAGAGACCGGCAGATGACCCTTTGAACGGGGTTACGCTGGACGAATTGATGGGTTTGGGACCGTACACCAGGTTGGAGGCACAAACGTTGATAGGGCCCGATAAGATCAGGGAATCTATGCGCCTAGCCCGTCTCGCTCTAGATCAGATCAAAGCTCCGGGAGGAATTCCGTCATATATGGGGATCAAGCAGGGAAGAGAAGAGCCTTTTGGATCTTTCGTAGACAGAGTTGCTAATGCCATTCAGTCAGCAGGGGTTCCTGAATATATGTACGGAGCGCTGCTAAAACAGTGTGCGCTGCAGAACTGTAATTCTACAGCTCGCAGTGTCATTGTCACACTCCCGGGTAATTGGTCAATTGAGGAGCTATTAGAACGAATGGCGCACATACCCCAGGGGCCTAATGCCATGTTAGTGAACGCAGTTAGGGAGCTGGGTGAAGGCTTAAAGGAGCAAGCGAAGGCTACTAGCTCTCAGGTTTTAGCCGCGCTTGCGCCCTTACAAGCTCCGACCGGAGCCACGCAGCGAAATAGAACAGCACAAAGACAATGCTTTCGGTGTGGAGCGTACGGACACATGCGAAGAGAGTGCCAGGCCGGTCCGGTGTGGTGTCCTCGCTGTCAGCAAAATACGCATGTTCCTGCTATGTGCGGGCGTGGATCGGGAAACGGGAGAGCCAGCGCGAAGGGGTCCCGCGCCAAGACACAAGTGACGGCTCCAACCACTCACAGCTTCCCGGCTCAGACTTCGCACTGCAACCCGCAACCAGAGGGAGTCTCGGCTTGGACCTGGCGACCACAATAGACTGCACCCTCATAGATCAGCGTCCTCAAAAGCTACCGACAAGAGTGTACGGACCAGTGTTAATTGATGGCAAACCGGTGGGGGCTTTGCTAATCGGTCGGTCCTCGGCCACAATGGCTGGATTAACTGTTTTAGTAGGACTGATTGATGCCGATTACACTGGAGAAATATTGATTATGGTAAACACACTATTTCCACCTTTGCATATCCCAGCAAAGTCCCGTATAGCACAACTAATACCACTACCTCAAATCACATCTGGACTATCGGACAAGCCCGAACGTGGGGATCAGGGCTTCGGATCTACTGGTGCATCGGCTTTGTTAACAATAGACCTGGCCAGACGACCACGAAAAGCCATCCAGCTGCAGTGGAACTCGCAAACTGCACATTTAATTGCTCTTCTGGATACGGGAGCTGACGTCAGTATTGTTGCAGCTCGCCGGTGGCCCACATCGTGGCCTTTAGAGAACGCAGGAGCAACAGTTGCAGGAGTGGGTGGTCTGACTCTGGCAAAAAGGTCCCCTCCGATAACTATCGTGTTAGATGGAATGACTGTGAACTGTAGCGTGTCTATTCTCCCCCTGCCCGATAGAGTACAAGCATTAATAGGGAGAGACATTCTTGCACAGATGGGGATGGTTCTGACCAACGAACCAAGATCCCCTTTAGCGTGACGGCCATTGCCTGGACTTTCCCGATCCCACTCCAATGGAAGACAGAAACGCCGGTGTGGGTAGAGCAATGGCCTTTAAAAAGGGAAAGTCTTCTACAGGCACATGCACTGGTTTCGGAGCAATTACAACAAGGACATTTACGTTTGTCAACAAGCCCGTGGAATACTCCTATTTTTGTGATTAAAAAGAAATCTGGGAAATACAGGCTTCTGCATGATTTACGTGCAGTGAATGCCCAGATGCATACGATGGGGGCATTACAACCAGGACTGCCAAATCCAGCTATGATCCCACAAAATTGGTTTCTGTTAATAATCGATCTTAAAGACTGCTTCTTCACTATTGCATTACATGAGCAGGATCGTCAGCGTTTCGCATTCACTGTTCCTGCTATAAACAAAGAAGGACCAGCGCAACGTTATGAGTGGACAGTGTTGCCCCAGGGAATGAAGAATTCTCCGACGCTTTGTCAGCTCTATGTGGATGCTGCATTACAGCCAATCAGAAAATCATGGCCCTCGACAGTAATTTACCACTACGTAGACGATTTATTGTTTGCCCAGCCGACTAACTTTACAAAAAATCAGAAACAGCAGTTGGTTAGTCAGTTGCAACAGCAAGGCTTAGTCATAGCCACTGAGAAAATTCAAGAATCCAGTCCCTGGCATTATTTAGGCTGGCAAATCACAGACTCTGTCATTCGACCTCAGAAATTGTCTATCAATATAGAGATTGCCACCTTGCACGATGCTCAGAGACTCTTAGGGGATTTACAGTGGTTGCGTCCAGTAGTGGGAATACCTAATGAGTGGCTAGAACCCCTCAGACCACTGTTAAAAGGTACAGATCCTTCAGCAGCAGTGACTGTCACCCCGGAACAGCGAAACATCTTGCATCAGATTGCAGCCAGTATTGCTGATCGTGTCACACACCGACGGATAGAGGGTGTACCTGTCGACCTTACTATCTTGGCAGGAGAAAAGCATTTTATGGGAGCCCTCACGCAGCAAAAAATAAAAACGGGGGACAATCAAAAGCAGCTTGCAACATCGACTGAGGGGCAACAGATCGTGTTAGAATGGCTGACAACATCATTGCAACCACGCAGAACAGTCCAAGAAAGGATTCGGACTTTAGCAGACCTCATCAGAAAAGGCAGAAACCGGATTGTGCAAGCGACCGGGTCAGAACCACATGAGATTCAAGTGCCGATAAAACAGGAGGACTTGGACTGGTATTTAGTCCATTCTCCTGAGCTGCAAGGAGCGCTACTCGTGTCAGATGCCGTCATTAACATCCGTCCTTTGCAGTCACCGACGCTAGCCTGGATGGCTAATCAGGCGTGGCTGCAAGTTCCAAAGCGATCTACAACACCGCTCCAGAATGCAATCACCGTATTCACTGACGCTGGAAAGAGATCGCAGCGTGCCGTAGCCACCTGGAGGCACGAAGGGCGATGGCATCAACACTTCCTGGATGCGCAGTTAAAGGACTCTTTACAAACATTAGAGCTTGCAGCTGTCGTGTGGGCATTGTCTCACTGGCTAGATCAAGCACTTAATGTGGTGACAGACTCGATGTATGTTGCAGGAGTGGCTAATCGAATTGAAGATGCTAGCATTAGAGAAGTTAAGAATGCCAGACTCATGCAACTATTACAGCAGCTTCACAAAGCAATTGCTTGCCGGTCAGCCAAATATGCTGTGTTGCATATCAGAAGCCATCAATGGAACATAGGGCTGGGAGAAGGAAATGCTAGAGCAGATCATCTAGTATCAACAGTAACAGAAGCTCCTATATCTCCCTTCCTTAGAGCACGTGAGGCTCATGCTATATATCATCAAAATGCAAAAGGCCTCAGTCACTCATATGGACTGTCAATCGAAGATGCCAGAGCAATAGTGAAAGCATGCCCTATATGCAGTCAGCAAAATAAAGGAGTAGGCCTCGGAGTGGGAGTTAATCCCAAAGGACTAAAAACTAATGAACTGTGGCAAATGGATGTCACACATGTTCCTGCTTTTGGTCGATTGAAATACATGCATGTGTCCATAGACACCTACAGTCACTTTGTATGGGCTACGCTGCAACCAGGAGAAAAAGTCCAAGATGTAAAGCGTCATCTAACAAATTGTCTTGCTGTTATGGGAGTCCCTAAGACATTAAAGACAGACAATGGACCTGCCTATGCTAGTAGGATTCTGGGACAATTCTTGCAGCAGTGGGACATAAAACATGTCACGGGCATAGCTCATTCGCCTACTGGACAAGCTATAGTGGAGCGAATGAATGGAACAATTAAAAGCTACCTCGAAAAATACAATGACATCAGGGATGCCCGAGAGAGAGTTAGCAAAACTCTTTTTGTCCTTAACCATTTGTGTATTTTCGGAGATGATTCAGTGCCTCCTGTTGTCAAACATAATCAGAAGGAGCAGGTGTCAAAAGGACCACCCATGAGAGTTTACTATCGGAATCCTAAAACTGGGATGTGGGAAGGTCCGGCAGAAGTCATCTTTATAGGTCGAGGCTACTTTTGTGTGTCCACTTCTACAGGCACCTTGTGGGTTCCCAGTCGTTGGGTCAAGCCAGCAATTGAGAGCCCTGGAGGACGAGGAGGAAAAACATCTACAGTGCCTGCAGCCTCACCTGACCTTGGACCACCACCTCCAGGCTCTTCAACACCTGATTCCCCTGCACCTGCTGACGAAGGAGACACTGGAACAGCATCTGAATTGACTGAATAACTGTACACAAAAGAACTGCAAGACTTATGTGCCCAGACTTGATTTACTGTTTTGTATTCTAGCAAAGATGTTAAGATTTCTGTCTATTTCATTGAACGACTATGTAATAAGTTTCCCTTTTATGAGTATGATTGCCAAAGTTGAGGTTCCTCACACCATTGATTACTCACTAAGCATTGGTAGAAGAAAGCTTATCTGTCTGATTAACTTTATCTGGTTAAAAAACTATAGCATTATAAGGTACTAAAGGATCATTATAATTTCTTAAGAACGCAGTGACATGAAACTCAGGAGTATGCTTGTGTGAGATGTGTTTGAGTGATGGTGGCCACCGTGTGAAAGTAAATGAGTGAAAGTGCATGCATGTATGTGTACAAACATACGGACACAAGTTCACAAACACACTTTAGTGCACAGACCACACAATAAAAGTGACAATAACAACTAGTCCTATAGACTCGTGGCTTCAATCTATCTTTGGTTTTATATCTGAATGGGCTCTAAGTTATATTAAGGAAGGCCTACGATGGGTATTGACAGTTATTGTAATTTTAGTGATAGCTCATGTTGCCTTTTCTTGTGTTGGTAGACGTGTGAAAACTACGACAAAGAAAGCGTTGCTGTCCCAAAAAATAAAAACGGGGGAAATATTGAGGATTGATTAGAAACACGAGGCCATATGAATATAGCTAA
>NW_020909485.1:0-3374 GCF_003984885.1 Neopelma chrysocephalum | reverse complement strand
CCCCCCCCCTTTCCGTGTTAGCCAGTCTAACAGGCGAGGGGAGGGGCTACAGCGATCAGCCTTCCATACTGTGTCTATTTCTCTCGGGCTCTCTTTGGGAACCCACTTCATTGCAGGGACAGGGCCACTCCTTTGAGTTTCCTTTCTCGCTGTTTGAAAAAGTATCTTTTCCGGTTTTTGGCCGCTTCTGGACTCTGTTGCTATAGCAACAACTGCGAGCCAGAAGCCCATGTCGGTAAGGCAGTGCCAATTTAGGAGGCGGTGCAGGCTCGGGGGCGGGCCGGGGCAGGACCATTCCTGTCCGAGCCGCCCCCTCCCCTGTCGGGATAGAGAGTTCAAGTTGTCCGACTCAGCCAGCGGCCCCGCCCACAGCGGCCCCGGGGGCCCG
Organism: Neopelma chrysocephalum; assembly: GCF_003984885.1. Lineage (NCBI taxonomy): Eukaryota > Metazoa > Chordata > Aves > Passeriformes > Pipridae > Neopelma > Neopelma chrysocephalum. The sequence goes on along the minus strand of NW_020909485.1, from coordinate 2,986 downwards.
AAACCGGGCTTCCCAGAGCCATGGGGGAAAACCGCGATTATTAAGGGGAGAGTGCGGGCGACCAAGTCGCCCTTGGTAACCAAAGCAACCAGTTGGCCACTCGCTGTAAAAGCAGTGAGTCCCTCTGGAGGATCTGTTACCCCCCTTTGAGGAACAGAAGCGGCTGCAGTGCTGGCAGGGGCGGAGGCAGCTTCCTCGGTTCCCGCATCGGGCGGGCCAGTGGTGGTAACAGCTGCTGCTTCATCTTCGCTCACTGCAGCACAAGCGGTGACCCCGCTCGCACTCTGCTGCTCCCCGGGGTTCTCGGCCGCCTCGTCGGCCGTGCCCGCAGGGGCAGCTGCCGGCTCAGCTCTCTGTGCTCCTGTGGCAGCGGTGCCCGCAGGGGCAGCTCCGCCCGCCATAGGTATCTCTCTCTCTGCTGCCGGATGGTCAGGGGCAGTGGAGTCAGCGCCCGTGGGAGAGCCAACGGCTGAGGGGGAGTGGTCCCGCTTCTGCCGCAGCTGCTCCTCGGCCACGTTACCCTCCCTCACAAGTGTCTCCAGTATTTCTAAGGCTCGCAGGGTCCTGAACTGCAGCTGGGCGCGGGCAGCGGGGAAATCGGGCCCGGGGCTGAGCTGCATCAGGTCCCGGCCCAGCATGGTCGAGATGTCATAGACATCATTAGTTGTCAGCTGGAATGGGCTCTTATCCAGAGCCCTCTCTGGGTTACTATTCATATTCTCCATATCAGTATAGTCTGTAGGAGACTCATTCGCCTTTTGCTTGCCTTCATACACTTTCATAGCTCCCTTGCTGTTATCACTACCAGTAAAATCAACTGCTTCAGCACCCGTCTGCAGTGTTGCGTTACTTGGTTTCACAAGCACATCTACGCCCGGGGCACTACCATTGTCAGAGTTAACTCCTGCCGCCGTCTCTACACTGGCCGATTCCGGCAGCACTTTCGCTGCGATTTCTAAAATTTCCTCTGTTTCCACAACAGATGCCGCATCTGTAGTAACTTTCTCTGGTGTTACCACGTCAAAAGCAACTCTAGTAAAAGCTGATTTCTCAGCTTTCACAGCTCTTGTCCCGTTACCAACAAAACTATCTGCTCCTCCCGCGCACACCCCTGCTGTTACCGTGGTAACCCTATCTACTCCGGCAAGGCTGCCAGCAGCAGCTGTAAAGTTACAGGCTGCCTGCACACTTGCCGGGACAGGCGGGGGAGACTCCGCTCCGATCGCTCTGCTGGGGCCAGGAGTTTCTCCTGGTGCCACTCCTGTTTCGACCAAACCAGATGTTACCTCTGAGCTTAACCCCGCAGCATAACTTTCGCTCCGCTCTGCCACGCTAGAAGCAGTTTCCACGAAAGCTGATCTTGTCTGCACTGCCGTGCCTACTTTAGCCAAACTAACAGTTTCCGTTCTTGCAGTCACACCGGCGGGACTCATTCCCGCCGGCCCCGAGCTAACTCCTCCGGTGGCCTCAATCTGTCTAATCCCTCCCGGTGCGGCCAGACCCACACCCGGGAGTCCTCCAACGACCCGTGCCTGCCCCGCTCCTGCTCGTTCAGCAGGAGCCAGTTCAGGCGCCGCCATTCTTACAGTTCTGACCCACAATTCAGGGCGTGCTAATAAACTCAAAAACAACCTTACATATGGAATTTCCTGCCACCTCTCTTCTGTATGAAGGAGCCGCATTAACCGTAACACTGTGTCTAGTTCAAACGGACCAAATTCTGGCCAAACCACTCCTTTCAATTGTCCAAACAACGGCCAGGCATACACAGACAGCCGTTCCTTTTTTAAAGCTTCCCTTGGGTCGGTTAAAACCTTCCAATGTTCCAAAACTAGATTTAAGGGAGATTCTTTAGGGACCTCAATAGGGACCTCAAACTTTGAATCTTCAAACTTTGAATCTACACCACCCATGATTGTAAAATGCAAATGAACCACGATAACACACACCAGGATTAGAACCTGTTACCTTGGGGTTACAAGCTGTTTCAGTAACCTCTTTGCTATTGTTTGGAGTCACACCGACTCCCAGAGCCTACACCGGCTCCCCCACGGCGTCAGAGCACACAGAAGGCGTCCCTTCTAACAAAACCAGTCCGAGACTGAACCCCGCTCTGACCCGGGTGGGCGGACTACCCCGTCCGCCTCCTGGAAAGCGACTCTCTGAGACTATATGGGCCCAAGTCTTAAATTTAACTTTCCAGGAACCCGTGTTCCCCACCTCCCGGGAACACAAACTTTCCCGCAGCTGCCAACTTCCAGCAGCTGCTAATTAAACCAGGTACCTTTTCCCTTATTTTGCCTTTTCTTATCTCACCTCTATGCTCCGGCTTGCTTCTGTGGGTTCTTTGGAGCTGGGCTTCTCAGACCGGGGCGGGAATTATCTCAGATAAAAGCCGGCTTGATGACGAATTCCTGCTCGATGAAAGTTTCCAGTCTGAAGAAGGTCCAGTCCAGATTTCCCCGTGAGGGCCACCAAACTGATGCCTGCTCAGCTAGGTGCTACGAAAAAATTCAGGAGCCGTTAGCTGGGGTGAGATAAGAAAGGGATTTAATTATGCCAAGGCAATAGAGATGTTACACGGCGCGCTACCGGGGCTCTGCCCGAGATGTTACATTTATAATAATATTTGGCCAATCCTAAGTGTGTCCACCCTATAACTTTTGGCCTGGTCCACCCCCTGGCCCGCCTCTTGGAATTGGGTCTGGGGTGCTTTTTGGGACCCCCTCTTCATCATCTTCTTCATCTTCAGGGTACAAAGAGCAGGGTGACCCAGTTCTTTGACTCTGTCCTGCGGTTTAGGCCAAGATATAAGCGTTCTCCAAACAAGACAGGTTTGCCTTGACTAAGAGACAAAACATCATCTGCTGAATATGGGAATAGGGTTGATATAGGGAGTATGGAATGGGGTGAAAGGATTGAGGAATATAAACTAAGGAATACTACGGGGAGGAGGGAGAAAGGGGTTTATTTCTAAAATCTACTT
>NW_020909484.1:0-3713 GCF_003984885.1 Neopelma chrysocephalum | reverse complement strand
ACATATTTGCAGGCCACGGAGCAGCTTCTCTGTCAAATCCTGCTTCAGAAAGCAGGATGCGTGTTTGAAGTTTCATGAAGCATTTTGGGTTTAGCATAATTCAACATTCAAAACAGCACCTTGACACCAGCAGGAACTCACCACAGAGAGCTTGCATTGTTTGCATTCTCTGACCATTTTTTAGGTATTATCAGAGCAGAGCATCTTGCCAGAAACGGTCCCTTGATTTCATGGGAACCCTCAGGGTTCCTTTATTTCCATGATGCCCTGCAGTGTCAGAGTGGATTCTTGGTTCCATGAGGCCCTGTAGTGTCACAATGGACCCTTGATTCCGCAATGTTCCAAAATATCCCAGTATTCCCTTGGCGCAAAGAGGCTCCCCAGTGTCCCACCATCCCCTGGATTCCAGGAGGCCCTGCAGTGTCCCAGTGGCCACTCGGTTCCATGAGCTCCTGTTGTGGTTGAGCTCCATTTCCCCATCCCATCCTGTGCTCAGATGCCGGGAGAACTGCAGAGAACCAAGCTGAGAACACGCCGGGCCCTGGTCCTCTTTGGTGCCCGGGGCTGCCCCGAGAGGGAGTCCCCGGCCGCTGCCCCCGGAGCCGCCGCGCCGTCCCCTGAGCGCCGCTGAGGCGGCAGCGCTGGAGCGGGGCCGTGTCTGCCCGGAGCCGCCGCTGCCACGAGGCTGCCGCCGCTGCCGCTTTTGGCCTGCGCTGCCCCGCAGCCGCCCGGCACCGGCTTCCCGACACTGCCGGCGCCTGGAAGCGGAGCCGGCGCTCCTGCAGCGCCTCGGAGTCGCTGCTCCGCCGCCACAGCGGCTGCCGCCGGCGTCTGTGCCCGGAGCCGCCGCTGCCACGGGGCTGCCGCACTCACCGCCGGGGTTGCCGCTCGCGCAGCCGCCGCTCTGCCCCGGCTGCACCGGGACCCGGCACCGCCTCGGGCCTGCGCTGCCGCCTCAGCGGCCACAGGGCACAGAGGGATGGGGGGACCTTTGCTCTGCACCTGCTGGGGCCTTGCTTTGTTCTGCTTGGGTCTTTGCTTTAGGAAAATTGCTGTTCGTTTTCATGCTCCATTGGAACACCTCGTGAATTCCAAATGTTTCCTAATGCAGGGGGAGGGGTTTCTATGGCATCGGAGGTGCCGCCCCTCGGGACACATTGTCAATAAACCATCCAGCTGACTGGGGTGGGTTGACTTATGATCAGTCAATGCTTTAGGGAATGCTCTATTCTGGTTGAATGTTGCCCTATAAACTTCTGCCAAGCTCCCTTATTTTCTAAAGTTTGCCGGTAAAAGTCTGCGTTTTTACCACCTGAGAAAACGTGTGCAGTGTCTTCTCCCTTGTGGTCTCTCTCAAGGTATTAAAGGAACTGAAGGCCCTTTTCAAATATCTGGAGGGCAGAAATTTTTGGTGCCTTTTCTATTTTTCAAAGTAAAACCCCTTTGCGGATCGCGTAGTTCAACCCTGGGGTCTTACAGTCACCATCCCTGGAAGTGTTCAAAATACATTGAGCTGTGGCACTTGGGGACATGGTTTAGTGGTGAAGATGCCAGTGTTGGGTTAATGGTTGCACTCCATGATCTCAGAGGTCTTTTCCAACCATAACAATTCTGTGATTCTGTGGTGACTCAACCACTGCCCTGCATATTGTGTTCCAATGCTTGATAACCCTTAGTCATCCCTGTGATGCTGCAGCCAAGGAACAGACCAGTGATTTTCACAGTGTTCCTGGATCACAGGATGGCCAAAGCCAAGGACATTTCCATCAGCACCTTGTCCTTCCTGCAGATCAGAGTCACCCGAAGCCTCCAGGCCCTCCACAGTGGCAGAGACACCCCAGGCAGCAAAGCCCTATAGCTCCTTTAGGTCTGAAGGTTCTTTGCAGCAGCTTTGTAGCAGAGCTGCCAGATGGGCCATCAAAGGGGATGCTCAGCTGGGTCTGAAACCTGGGTGATCCTTGTCAGCCTTGGATCCAGTAGAATGATGGAAGAGTTTTGGTAGGAAGGGACCTTTGAAGATCTTCAATTCCAAATCCCCTGTAATGAGCAAGGACATGTTCATTTACATAAGGTTGCTCAGAGCTCTGTCCAACCTGACCTGAAATGTTTCCAGGGATAAGGCATCACCTCTCTTGGCATCTGTGCCAGTGTTTCACCACCCTCACTGTAAAAAATTCTTGGTTATATCTACTTCAAATCTACCTTCTTTTAGTTTAAAACCATTTGTCCTATCACACCATATCTAGGCCCTACAAAATGTTTTTCCCCATTTTTCTTAGAAGCCTCTGTGGTGGTGCATCCTCTCCCCATTGTCCTCAGGCCTGGTCGATGATCTCAAGAGCTCCTGACAAGCCTTGACCAAACCAGTTGAGCAATGAAGAGCCCCTGGACTGGACCAGGGGTGTGGGGAAGTGTCCCTGGACTGGACCAGGTGCTCCTGGATGATACAGGTGGCAACAATCCGGAGTGGAACAGTTGGGGAACACAGGATAATCAGTCATCCCATGAAAGCCTTGAAACATTCCCTGCCTGAATCACAGCCCAAATGGAAGAGTCTGGATACAATTCCCAAATATTTTGGAAACTCCAGTCATTCCTGACACCAGGATGGAAATTCAGCAGATAACTAAAGCCAGTCCCCTTGGGAGCCCACAACCAGCGGGGCTGAGGGAGGCCCTGGCAGCTCCCCAGCACCTCCCTCTCAGTGGGACACCTCTGGCAACCTCTTGCAGCTCAGGAACCCTCCAGTTTGCAACACTCCAAAGACCCTCGCTGATGCCCAGGACAATTCTGATGCCCCTCAACAAACACTCCTCCAGCTGGGACCCTTGTCTGTTGGCAAACACAAAGGGATTTGGGGGAGTGTTTCCCTGACAACAAGGAGAATTTGGGAGAGGGACCTTTCCACACCCAGCTATTGATGTGTCCACACATCTCTGCCTGAGTGTGGGTTTGAATTGACTGTGGTGTGAAGGTTGTTCTTGTGAATCTGTAAGTCAGTCACTGTTAAAATAGTGGCAAATGTAGTTGAATCCCTTGATAATTGTTCAGTTGGTCAATGATTAGGTGCTACTAATCTCTTTTGCCAGCTTATGTTTGGATCCAAATCCTTTGCACCCTGATCCTCTTGCATCCCAAGGCTCTGTGTAAATCACTCCCTTTCATCAAAAAATATATATTCTTCGTGACTTCCACTTTAAAATCTTCCTGCTTAGCTAAACTACAAAACAACTCCAATTAGCTATAGAAGTCTTGAAGACTTGAAGACAATTAAAGGAAGGGAAATAATTTGTTTCTCAGTGTTTTAATGAGTTCCACAGTGTGTTTGGAGTTGCATCAGCTGTCAGTCCAAGATGGGCCATGTTAGAACTGGTGAGGTTGGGGGGTGAGGAGGAAGGCTGATCATCCAGGGTCAGTGTGGATCTCCTGAGGAGACACTCAGCATCAAGATCACTTGGAGAACACCCCTATCACCTCTTCTCTGAACTAAAAAATAGCCATCCTTGAACTAAAACAAAAAAAGTACAAACTTTGAAGACTTGTTTTGAAATTGTCTTGAAGACAATTAAAGGAAGACAAAGAGATCCTGAGGGATTTCTGGATTTTAATGAGCCCCACAGTGTGTTTGCAGCCCAGCCCGTGATGCTGAGGTACTGAGAGAAGATTGAAGCAGCTGCTCAAGAAGTCAGAAGCCCAACTCCAAGTCCCTTGAA
>NW_020909483.1:0-1270 GCF_003984885.1 Neopelma chrysocephalum | reverse complement strand
GGAGGTTTAGGTTGGATATTGGGAAGAATTTCTTTGCAGAGAGGGTGCTCAGCCATTGGAATGGGCTGCCCAGGGAAGGGGTGGATTCTCCGTCCCTGGAGGTTTTTAAGGTGAGACTGGATGTGGCATCAGTGCCATGGGCTGGGAACCACAGCGGGGTTGGATCAAGGGTTGGACTTGATGATCTTGGAGGTCCCTTCCAACCCAGTTGATTCTATGATTCTATGATTCTATGATTCTATGAAGCTTTGCCTCAGCCCTTCTGGGCTCAGCCAGAGCTCTGCATGTCACAGCTGCTGGTGGGGACAGGCTGAGCTGTGTTGGGTGTCCCCAAGGACAGAAGGATGCAGGTGTTGGGGGTGCCAGCTCTGCTCTCAGCCCTGCCTATGGTTTCCCTCCCTGGGGGAGCAGCAGTGGGCACGGGGTGATGGGCAGGGCAGAGGCACATGCAGGGGTCAATAATGCTGAGACATCCCAGGGAGGCAAGAAGCTGGAATGGTTTACTGGACTTACAAGTTCATATTTAAAGGGTTTAGGGGTTACATATTCAACAGGGGATTTACATATTCATGAGGGGACAGAACTATTACAATTAGGGACCTAACAGGGATGAGGTAAAGGGGAAATCCTAAATTACAAACTTTTGGGTCTTAGCACTTACATCATAGGGGAAAACCCATTTTGTCTGAAGGGGATTACATCAGGGAACAGGTAACACAAGGGGAGAGATAAAACACAAAAGGACTTCTGCACAGGTTTGATGAGATCAGGGCGTGGTTTCTCCAGGCTTGGGCAGAACATTCCAAACCCGTGACTTCAATGGATCCTTGTCTGGACCCTAGATGGAGGTTTTTTCCCAGTCTCTGTCAGCCCAAGGCTTTTGTTTAAAGCTGGCAGTTTTTCTTTTTCTCATATCCAAATTTTGGAATGCAACAGGCACAGGAGCAGGGCAGGAACAGAAGGCTGCTGTCGAGCAGGTGCTGTGGACTCAAGGATGAGGTGCTGCTGCAGGACACAACTACCTTGTCCTTAAAACCTCCTGCTCCAAACAGCCAGAGATTCTCTTTTCTGCTGTCTGCAGGCAGAACCCTCTAAATGGGGCTGTTGTGCCCCTCCTGTTGGGGTCACCCCAGGACAACCCCACTGAGCCACCCCCTCCTCCCCACACCGACCTCCCGACTCCGCTCCAGCGCCGCAGCCACGGATCGTGTGATAAGTTCCCCCTCCCGGGGTTATCTCTCCCTTTGAAAGGAGACATCTGAGCACTGAA
>NW_020909482.1:0-2880 GCF_003984885.1 Neopelma chrysocephalum | reverse complement strand
GCATAAACCGGCACCAAGTTGGTTTGTGTCTTTGTTTACGGGCAACACCCCCTTACGCAATTTGCGTAGCGCCGCTCCATTGCCGCCCGCGGCGCCGCCTTACGCCGTTTGCGTATCCCTGCGCCGTTTGCGCAGCGCGGCGGGGCCGGGCCCGTATCCCCGCGTGCTGATGTTTATTTATCAGTGTCCAGGCGCTCGAGCCCTCAGCCCCACACACCCACGGGCCCCACGCCAGCGCGGGGGAGGATCCCGGGGGTGTCCAAAAGCTCCTCCAAGAGTCAGTTTATGGCTTTGCAGAGGACTCTCGGGAGTCACCGAGGGGCTGAATGTAAAGAGAGAAAAAAGAAAGCTTTAGGGGGAGAAAAAAAAATATAAAAGTTGCATTTCTGTTTTCCCGAGGAGCCGTGGGTGTTTTTAGGCAGCTGCCTGCAGAGGCCGTCGCCGTTTCGTGAGGCGGCATTAATGCAGCGGGAGGAGACTTGTTGTGCTGCTCGTGGAAATTTGGATTTTAAGGTTTTTCTCCTTGGTTTGAAGCTTCTTCATTCTTCCTTCACCCTCTTTCAGAGCAAAGGCTTTAATTTTTAAACTTAAGGGGAAAAAAGTAATAACAACAAGTGAGAAAAACTAGGGGGAAAAGGAAAAAAGTTCTTCTGAAGGGATTACAATGTGCAAGCAAAATCAGTTGTCTGTCCAGGAGAGAAAAAAATATTAGAGGTGTAAATTGGCTCCAAAAATGCCCCCAGGGGCATAGGGAGGATAATCAGATGACAGTATGGCTGAGCACTCAGCATCCAGGGCATGGCCCAGGTGTGCAGGGAAAATGTAGTTCATCAGGCACGTGTTAAACAGAGAATTTGTTTCTGGTATAAAAAGATGCCTGACTGGTCTGTGCACACACCAAACCAGCCCTTTGTGACTTGCAGGGGCCGAATTGACTTCCAGGTTTTGAGACTAAAAGCCCAGACTATTGCTAGTGCTGCAGAACTCCTTGTTTGATCGAAGGAGAAATAAGAGATTGTGGCAGGAGTGAGGTCAGGCAGATCCCCTTCGGTGCAAAACTCCTGGAGCAAGCTGCAGCATTTCTGTTAAGGGCCTTCTGTGTTGGAGTTGACTTCTTCCACTCCGGGACCTCTCACTTGCCAAGTACATTATAGGGCTCATTTGTTTAACAAGTCTCTGGGAGCTGCAAGAGAGAGAATTAGTGCTGGGATTTGGAAAGACAAGTGACAGTGCTGCATTTGGGTTTCATGTCATTATTTTCTGGTTCCAGAGTCAGAAAAAGCTGCTCATTTATTTTTCATGCAGCTGTATTTTTTTTTCCTGACTTCTTGAGGAGGCAGAGCTGATGAAATGGTGCTGGAAGAGGCCTGAAGCTTTTGATCTGATGTTCAGCTTCAACAAATTTCACTTGTGGAGTTTCTGCACTTTGGAGGAGGCTGGAGGTTATAGAAATGAATTAGTGCATCTGCTAAAGGAAGAGGAGTATTAGTCATATTTAAAACCAAGACTAAGTCAGATTCCTCCACATTGGCTGCAGTTGAATTTTTCAAGGTTTCTGATCTCCTCACTCTGGCTGTGAAGGTGTTTCCTTTTCAAGCCTGTCACCTGCAAGGATTTCTCTGGGACAGTGATTTCTTCATCACAGAAAAGCAATGTAGAGAAACCTCTTTGCCACCCCAAGATCATTATTTTCTTGGTTGCCCTCTTGTACTCTGCTGAGGTTCCATTACATCTGCAAGTCAAATGTAACCTGAATGCAGCACTGATCACATAAAGCAATAAATATAGTACAGAGCTTTAGTGTGAACTTCATGCACATCCTTGGTTTGTTTGTGTAAGACTGTGTATTATACAGGTAATATAAAGCATAAAATAGTTTTCATATATAAAAATTATTTTCCAGCACATACTGATGTGCCTTTCATAAGCTCCTAATTAGGTTATGTTTTCTCCTAAATTTAATTCCGCTTTATGACCAACAGTTGAGTAGACTTCAACTTCATTTTTGGTTCCAATTTTCATTCTGTTCAGTGTGTGTGTATATATATGTATACACAAGAAGATAATCCTTTATTCATCTTTTGAGCAGAACACTTTTAATTCGTGCAGCAAAAGTCCTGTCTCTGAATGTTCATTATCAGCACCTGATGTGCTGCCTGGAGCACAATATCCTAATAATTGGAGTTTAAGAAAAAAAAAAAGCCGGTTGTAAAAGTTACAGTGTTTCATTTTTGTGCATGTTCTGATTCTAAATTATTTAAGCATTTGACTAGCTCGTAGACATAGAAACTTACATCTCCCGTGCGTTTTTCCACCCCAAAGTGTTCTATGGTTTCCTTTGTCTTACACACTATGTCAGAGTATTCAAATGCACTGTGTAGTACCAGTAGCCTGTGGCACATTACAAGAAAAATTGAGATAGTTTCTCAGTTAAATGCATTTTATTTTGACCTATTTCCTTCCACTTGAGTCTAACATTTGGTCTCTTCATAGTCAATATTCTGTTTTATGGAAAGGTTTTAAAATTTTACTGAAGGAGGTGAGTAAGAGGTGAAGGACAAACTAAATTTATATTATTCCTTTTGCCATTATTATTAAAAATAGGAAAGAAGAAGAAGTGTTGGGGAAAATACAGGGAATGCTGATGCAATTATATGTGCAAAGCTACGTGCTTGCTTTTACTCTTGAAATTTAGACCTCTTCTTCACATTCTCTTCTCTCCTACAGACTGGGACAGTTCATTTCAGTTGCATTTTCCAACTACTGACATCCATGTTCATTCCTAAATTCACTTCATATGCTTCCAAATCCTTAGGACAACATTCAGTTTAGACAAACCAAGAAAACTCTGGAGTGATTCCACTGACCTCAATGTAATTA
>NW_020909481.1:0-3023 GCF_003984885.1 Neopelma chrysocephalum | reverse complement strand
TGGTGGGCCCCCACCAAATGATACAAGTGACAAAGGGGCGGGGGTCATGCTGAGTTACACGGATATCTGGGCCTGGGACTTGGCCACTTCCCTATTCCGCTTTGGGGTGGAACTTAGCAAGAGTCTTATCTAAGTCCTTCCAGGGATATTGTGGTTCCATTGTTTCTAAAGCAGGAACTGAGTCTACTCCAGTTTCTATCTGGGTTACACTGTGAACTTGATCGCCCTTTTTCTCAGTTTGCATTATTTGTCATAGTACACTCAGGGGCATACCATCAATTTCAGATTTTGGGATCCCACGTTGAAGCAGAAGCCTGAACAGGCAGGAGCGTTCTCCCAGATCCCCCTTGTCCCCTACTGGTGCCTCTTTTAGAGGTTTAGTACCCCCTCGTATCTCAGCTTGTCCTAGACCCCCTGGAAGCCCTGGTAAATCCCCTAACTGTCCCAACTTTTCAATCACTTCCCGAATAGGGTTATCTTGCGCTGTCATCAGAATGGGTATGAGATATGGTCTCCAATGTGATGGGCACCCCTCAAGTAATATATTTCATGTACCTGGTGTGAAAGGTTGATCGAGGTACATTCCTGGATCACCAAACTGCACAGCAAGTTTCATCCCCTCCTGCTTGAGTAGGAGGATTGCTTGCCGCAATGTGACCCATTCATTAGTTGTGGGAGGCCACGCTCCATCATTCATGTGCCTATCACTGAATCCAGTGGCAATTACCAATATCAGTGTAAAGTTCTGACCCACGGGAACATGGCGCAATGCGGCATGAACATACGGATCCCCCATCAATCCTACAAAACATGGGGAATCTACCCCATCAATTACAACACTATCAGCTCCCTCTTCCATTAGCCGCACTAGCCACTGTTGGGGTTTCTCCCCTGGGCGTTGGCTATAACGATTGATTACATTTTTTACATCCTCTGGTGTAAAATCCTCCATAGTATCAATCCGTGCCCAACGCCCTGTAACAGGATCCATGGTCCCCTTTCGTTTAACCACAGGAGCTGCCTTTGCAGGTCCCGAGGGTATTTCCTCTCCATCTCTTTGTGCATCCTCCTGTTCACTATCAGACTCACTGGTACTCCAGATGTTGCCATCCCATGTGTTTGGATCCCACCCTGGATCTGTTACAATATCCCTAACTCGAGGTCCTGTGTCTTTCCCTTTACGTGTCTTTCCCTTTACGTGTCTTTCCCTTTACGTGTCTTTCCCTTTCTCTGTCTCGCAGCATGTACGGCAAATTTTTCTGCCACTGTAGCACATTTCTGTTCCATGATGTTGCACTAATTAGTTGCAGCTAACAAAGCTTGCTGTTGATGCCTTAAGCCCCTATTAGTTTTTATTTTTCTAATTTTTGTAAAGCTTTATAAGTTTTATAAGTAGTAGAAGTAGATTTTAAAAGCAGCACGCCCCATCCCTCTACCCTATAGCACCCTTTAGTTTACAAATTCCTTAACCCTCTTACCCCATTCCATGTATCCTATATCAATCCTACCCCCAAAGCCACTAGAAATGTTTAGTCTCTTGTCAAGGCAAGGCCTGTTCTGTTTGGAGAACGCTTGTATCTTGGCCTAAACTGCAGAACAGAGTCAAGAACTAGGTGACTCTGTACCCTCTGTGCCCCGAAGATGATGAAGGTTGATGAAGAGAGGGTCTCAAAAACCCACAGACCCAATTCCAGGGGGTGGGCCAGGGGGTGGATCAGGGCAAAAGTAACAGGGTGGACACACTTGGGATTGGACAGATATTGTTATAAAATGTAACATCTCAGACACAGCCGGTGTGCGTCACATAACATCTTTTGCCTTGGAACAATTAAACCCTTTCCTTATCTCACCCTAATTAACGGCTCCTGAATTTTTTCTTAGCACCAGCTGAGCAGGCATCAGCTGTTGGCCCGAACGGGGAAACCTGGACTGGAACTTCTTCAGACTGGAAACTTTCATCGTGCAGGAATTCCTCATCAAGCCGGCTTTTATCTGAGATAATTCCCGCCCCGGTCTGAGAAGCCCAGCTCCACAGAACCCACGGAAGCAAGCACAGAGCATAGAGGTGAGATAAGAAAAGGTAAAATAAGGGAAAAAAGGTACCTGGTTTAGTTAGCAGCTGCGGGAAAGTTTTGTGTTCCCGGGAGGTAGGGAACACAGGGGACTGAAAAGTTACTTAAGACTTGGGCCCACATAGTCGCGAAAGTCGCTTTTCAGTCGGCGAATGGGGTAATTCGCCCACCCAGGCCGGAGCGGTTTTCAGTCTAGGGCTGTTCTGTTTTGGAATGGATGCCTTCTGGTGTGCTCTGACACTGTGGGGAGAGGTGGTGGAGGCTCTGAGAGTCAGTGTGACTGGGAACAATAGCAGAGAGGTTACAGTAACAGCCTTGTAACCTCAAGGTAGCAAGTTTGAATCCTGGTGTGTGGTTGTGGTCTGTTTCTGTTTTGCAATCATGGGTTGTGTGGATTCAAAATTTAAGATCCCTAAAGAATCCCCCCTGAGTCTGGTTTTAAAACATTGGAAGACTTTAACTGGTTCTGAGACAACTTTAAAAAAGGAAGAACTGTGTAGGCTGTCTGTGGATGCTTGGCCGTTGTTTGGACAAATGAGGGGGGTGCTGTGGCCGGAATTTGGTCTGTTTGAACTGGACAGTGTTTTGGTTAATCTCGCTTCTTCATATAGAACAGAGGTGGCAGGAAATTCGATATGCAGAACTGTTTTTGTTTTTATTAACACGCCCTGAACTGGGGGTAGGAGATAAGAGGAACGAAAGTTCAGGAGAGACGGAAAAATCAGAAATGGCTTTAGGAAAAGGGAAAAAGAAAGATCGAGTTAAGGTTGCTCCTGTCCCACAAATTTTATTTAAAAACACCGGAGAAGATGATTTAGACATGTTAATATCACATGACAGGAGAGAGAGTAGCCCGGGGGCTGGGCAGATCGGACTCCCTGCTGCAGGAGCAGCGGGGGGGGCTGGAGCTGCAGGAATGGCGGCTCCTGGACCGGCTCCTGCAGGCACTGC
>NW_020909480.1:0-2782 GCF_003984885.1 Neopelma chrysocephalum | reverse complement strand
TGATTCCTCATGTACAAACTAACACAGAGAGGACATTTGACAAATACCTTGCTGCACAAACTTTTATTTTGTTTAAATGCACACAAAGTATGATTTCTGATTTCTGTATTTTGTGGGTCAAAAAAAAGAGGTAGAGACTGAATTATATATGGGATGAAGAATAAAACTTCAGTGTTAATGACAGGAACAGAGGGGAAAAAACAGGAAAGCCCCCCAACCCAAACACTATCAAAAACTTTAGAAGGCAGACGGGGCCCAAAATGTGTTACACAAGGAGTGTTCTGCAGAAGAAAAGAGGCAGTTTATTGCTTCTTAAAAAAAAACCCAGTCATCATTTTCCTTATGGCATCCTTGAGCTCCTGGTTCCTGAGGCTGTAGATGAGGGGGTTCAGTGTTGGAGACACCACCGAGTACAGAAGTGACAGAACCAGATCCAGGGATGGGGAGGAGATGGAGGGGAGCTTCAGGTGGGAAAACATGATAGTGCTGAGGAACAGGGAGACCACGGCCAGGTGAGGGAGGCACGTGGAAAAGGCTTTGTGCTGTCCCTGCTCAGAGGGGATCCTCAGCACAGCCCTGAAGATCTGCACATAGGAGAAAACAATGAAAACAAAACAACCAAATGCTACACAACAAAAAACCACAATCAGCCAAATTTCCCTGAGGTAGCCTGAGTGTGAGCAGGAGAGCTTGAGGATGTGTGGGATTTCACAGAAGAACTGGCCCAGGGCATTGCCCTGGCACAGGGGCAGGGAAAATGTATTGACTGTGTGCAGCAGAGCATTGAGAAACCCAGAGGCCCAGGCAGCTGCTGCCATGTGGGCACAAGCTCTGCTGCCCAGGAGGGTCCCGTAGTGCAGGGGTTTGCAGATGGCAACGTAGCGGTCGTAGCACATGACGGTGAGGAGGGAAAACTCTGCTGACATGAAGAAGAAAAAGAAAAAGACCTGTGCAGCACAACCTGCATAGGAGATGGTTGTGGTGTCCCGGAGGGAATTGTGCATGGCTTTGGGGACAGTGGTGCAGATGCAGCCCAGGTCTGTGAGGGAGAGGTTGAGCAGGAAGAAGCCCATGGGGGTGTGCAGGTGGTGGTCGCAGGCTACGGCGCTGAGGATGAGGCCGTTGGCCAGGAGGGCAGCCAGAGAGATGCCCAGGAAGAGCCAGAAGTGCAGGAGCTGCAGCTCCCGCCTGTCTGCAAATGCCAGGAGGAGGAACTGGGCCATGGAGCTGCTGTTGGACATTTGATGCCCCTGGTTATTGTTTTCTGTTAGGAGAAAAAAGTCAGAACTGAATTAGGCCAGACTCAATCACCAAAACATATTGCATGTCTCATAGCAATTCAACATTCAGGGCCTCTTTTCAGGAAGATCTCTCTGCATCCCTCTCCCCGAACTCTGGGTTTTGCTGGCTGAAGGGGGCACTGAGAGCAAGGACCCTGGAATGGGCTCCCGAGGAATCCTTCTTACTGTGCAGTGAGAGGCAGCTTGGAGCACAGGGTGACCTCCAATTAAATGCACTTGTGATGTATCAAAGTGTTTCCAGAACTGCTGGTCACAGTTTGCCCAAGCACAGAACAGAGGGAGGGGATTTGGGGGACTTGATTTTGTTCCAGTTCCTCTTGCCAGGAGTGAGTTTGGATGGTTGAAATCTCTGACATTTCTAATCTGCTCCAAGTGAAATCTTGTGAGTCCTCAGAGGCAAAGGGGTGGTCTCTTGGTGCAGAGACAAGAGCTGGCCATCTTTCCTGTTCACAGCTGCCCCTGGCTGGCAGCTTGGAACTGAAGTGGGATCACCCTTAGGAATTCCCTTAAAAAAGAAACAAGGCACTTCTGGGAGCAGAGGAATCCTGGTTCAAAGAGCAGATTGACAGAATCCTTGCCTTTCCTCAGGATGCCTGATTACGATCTTCTTTTCTCCTCCCGAACTGCCACGCAGAGGGATCATTGCAGTTCCCAAGTACGGCTGCCCAGAGCATTTCCATGGATTTAGCACTGAGGAGTTTTCTCCATGGGGATCCTGTGCAACACAGAGATCCTATGGCAGAGCTGTGCCCTTCTGGAGGGCACCTGCAGCCCTGCAGGACACCCAGGAAAACAACTGAATACCCTGAAGGTGCCTGGAGGGCACTTGGGCACTTTGCACCCACAGACACATCCCCACAGCAGCACCCAAAGGGTTTGTGTCTGGAAAGGAATCTGCCCCTGCCCCCCCCCCAAACCCCACACTGGCTCAGAAAACCCAGTGGTGAGAACAAGGAGAGCCCAGGCAGCAGGGGATGGCAGTGAAATGCCACCAGGCTGCTGCCAAGGGAGGAGGGACACAGAGAGACAGCTGGAAATCAGGGCCTTGTCCTTGCCTGGGCTCTGGTTGCTGCAGGGCAATGCACAGCCCAGCCCCCGTGGGCCTAAGGGCACAGGCTCTGCTTCGGCTGGGAAAGGAGCCCAGGGAGGAGCTGCTCAGGGAAAGGGTCTGTGCCACAGGGACAGCAGGGAGGGGCCCACATCCCCTGCCCAGCACTTGTAGCAGCGGCTCCCTGTCCCTGCCTGCCTGTCTCTGGGTGAGGAGCTGTTCCTGCCAGCAGCCCCTGCCTGTGCCCAGCTCAGCTCCCCGCCAGTGCTCCCAGAGCCATCCCCAGCCCAGTGCCCAGGGGCAGCTCTGCCTGGGCAGGGGCTGCAGAGCAGATCCCAGACACCCTGCGATTGAGAGCTGCCCCTGGCAGGCAGCAGAGTCCCTGTCCCAGCACACAGAGCCCTGGGGGCAGGACCCTGCTCTGCACCACAGC
>NW_020909479.1:0-988 GCF_003984885.1 Neopelma chrysocephalum | reverse complement strand
GGTGACTCTTGGGGCTGGGCCTGTGCAGGGCTGAGGGTTGGACTCCAGGATCTTTGGGGGTCCCTTCCAGCTCAGGAGATTTAATGGTTCTGATTCATTGCAGGACAGTTGTTGCTGGTTTTCTGTGCCTCAGTTTCTCCACCTGTTTTTGCATAAACTGACTGTTCTTTATAATCCTGTTTTCTTCTCCCTCTAGGGTGTTCCCTGTCCCTGTTCCCTGTCCCTGTTCCCTGTCCCTCACTGTTACAGTTCAAAGCCTGGCAGGTGCTTTGTCAGTTGGGTTCCTGAAGGTGGGTGCTGAGCTCTCTGCCCTTCCCAACAGAAACTGTGCTTTGATACCAGTAAGTGAGCAGTGAAGTGCCCATATTATTGCAACAGCTCCCTCCTTCTGGTGCCCACAGGGGACAGGGCACTCAGGATCCAGCACTGCTGGTGTCCTCTCTCCTTGCTGAGCTCTGACTCCTCTGCAGGAACCTCCACTCCTCACCCTGTCCCCTCTGCACCCCAGTCCTTTCCATCCCACTCCTCGGATGCTGCTGCCAAAGGGACCTGGAGCCTTCTGCCCCTCCTGCCCTCGATTCTGGCTGAAAGGAGGGATTTTACCCTGCACCAGCAGAGCCTTCTCCAGTGTCCCCAGCCAGGTCTGGCCAGGTCCCACCTGGAAGTCCCTGAGCTGTGCTGGCTGCAGTCTCAGCAGCCCCTCCCCAGCTGGTTTTGTGTTGGTGCAGGACCTGCTGGAGGGGTTGGGGAGGCTCTGGGCTCTCCAGGGCAGGCTCCTGTTCCTGCTGGGCTTCCAAGGCCCAGTGGTTTGTCACAGTGTCTACAAAGGACTTGCTGTGACAAGGAACAGTGTTTGTGAGACCAGAGGGAGGTGACAAAGCATTTCCTTGGGCAGTGTCAGGCACTCCTGACTGTGGAGCTGTTTGGGCCCATCCCCAAGGTGACTGTTCAGGGTAAATCCCTGGAGCTATTTCTGAGCCACAGTGAG
>NW_020909478.1:0-1496 GCF_003984885.1 Neopelma chrysocephalum | reverse complement strand
GGAGTTAATCCAAGAGGCCTTAGCCCCTTAGATCTCTGGCAATCAGATGTTACACATGTGCCACGATTTGGCAGATTGAAATATGTACACGTGTCAGTGGACACTTGCTCAGGACTTATTGTTGCCACTGCACATACAGGAGAAAAAGCAAAAGATGTTAAAAGACATTTTTCCTCAGCATTTGCCATAATGGGTATTCCAAAACAAATAAAGACAGACAATGGGCCAGCATACATTTCTGCTTCCCTTAAGGAATTTTTCAATATGTGAGGAATAGTTCACACCACTGGCATTCCTCACTCTCCACAGGGCCAAGCAATAGTAGAGAGAACTCACAAATCCTTAAAAGATATGCTGAAAAAACAAGAAAAAACAACTGTAGGTCTCTCTCCATCAGAATGTTTAAACAAGGCATTGTATGTCCTCAATTTTTTAAATAGGCTGCATGAGGATATTTCACCTGTTGGACATCATTTTGGAGCTGGAAAATTAAAAACGGGGGAGGCTAAGGTAAAATACAAGGATATCCTAACAGGAGAATGGCTCGGTCCTGTCCCCCTAATTGTTTGGGGGAGAGGACATGCGTGTGTATCCACCGGAGAAGGCCCAAGATGGATTCCGTCCAGGCTAGTAAGGATCCACCAAGAAGTCTCCCTTCCAGCTCAACCAGCAGCAGATCCAGCACCAACGGATCCAGCACCAGCTACAGGAAGCGATCCCCCATCAGCATCAACCTCGGGATAATCCTGTTTTTTGCTTGCAACATAACACCAGCAAGTCAGAAGGACTTAACATCAGGAGCCCTTGCTACATCTCTTCCAATAATTCCAAATTGGGTAATGCTCTCTGGCCAAAATGTATGGCTGAACCTGGCACAATCCCTAAATACTGACTCTATCTGTGTCTCTACCTTAGATCCCTCTCACCCTTTTAAAACCTGTCTGGTAGGAATCCCCTGGACACCCAGAGAATGGGGTGATTTTAGAAATCAATATATCCCCTGGTGTGATGACCATGATCAGTTTAGAAATCCATTCTTAGACTGTCTCACACGACCAGCAAAAACTTCACATGACAGACAGACCTTTAGCTATCAGTGGCAGAGACCTGAGGAATTAGAAATCTTGGGAAGTATTATATCTCCTCTCTGTTTTTACTTCGTTCACAACAAATATGTGGCCTCCTCTGAATTAATTAATGTCACCTCTTATGGACCTTATTCAAATTTCAGTTTCTGGTGCAAGGAAGAGGTTCCTTACCAGATACATGCTACCCCTGATTCAGTTATCCTTCCAAAAGGAGTCTTTTTAATTTGTGGACTTAGAGTCTGGAATATGATTCCTAGATTAGCTGCTGGAGGCCCCTGCACATTTGGAAAATTAGCACTGTACAATCCAGCTACCCTTATGAAATCTTTACCTGTAAAGCCTCCCAACAATCGTGCAAAAAGAAACAGTAACCTCCAAAGAACCTCACCCTTCTCACGTCATAGAGTG
>NW_020909477.1:0-2172 GCF_003984885.1 Neopelma chrysocephalum | reverse complement strand
AGGTTATGGACTGAAACGAGGCCTGAAGGATCTCCCCCCATCCCAAACATCCACCGTTATATCTCCACTAATTTATTCAAATCCGCTATGTTCCAACAACAACACAAAATCTGATTGGGCATGGAAAGCCCAATATCATAGACAAGATTCTAAAGTTAAAACATGGTTGAACACAAAATAAAATAAAGACTAAAACAGATGAAACCTAAAGTTAAGTCATTACACTAATCTAATTAAAAATATGAGCATTTTTATATTCATGTTTTGCATGGATAATTCAGAAAAATCTCACCAGAATATGGAAGTATTCAGTGTGTAGAATCTGGAAATACTGCTTTTTGGTCTGTAAAAGTCTGATAACAGATGTTGTTTTAGAAGGACTGAGAGACAGAAAAAGGAGAAACATCTCTCTGAAACAAAATACTCCTACAAGAGAGCCTGAAATGTGTGGTTTTGTTACATAAACAATACATTTTCTTAAATATGACACAGATCTAGTGTTTCAATAGGCAGCACTAATTTCAGATCAGAAAAAGAAATACAATACAATAAAATATTAATCTGAAAGAAACTACCTGGCTAGAAAATTAAATAACTGGATAAATGTATGGTTCTTTTTAACTCAATCACAGTATGTGATACATAACTAGTATTAGTTCCATCCTCCAGAGATGGGGTCTGCAGCGTAGGCCTATTGTCCCTTTATAATTTATTTATTCATTTAGGTAGCAACTTACTCATTAAGGCAGCTCTGATCAAGCTGAATCATGTAGAGTTTTGTAAACGTGGCACAGATTTACTGTATAAGACATTACACAGTCTTAGAGCTCTAGATTATCACATTGGCGCTTCACTGCAGAGCTTGCTCTAAAGGCAATTGTGGGACCAGTGCATGGATTCTTCCTAGTCTAGGTTTCTTCTAGGCTAAGAAATGCCTTCTAATTGCTGGTACTTTACAGTTTGAGATATTTGCCTTTTCTTGCTTCTTTTTTTATTCCTTTTGCTGTTATGCATAATAATTTCCCCTTTCATCTCACACATTAATTTGCTTACCATTTGCCTCCGATTCAGGACAGGACTTAAAATTTTATTGATTTCTGGAAATTAACAAACTATTTTAGTATTATGAATTGGAAATATGACATCAAACTTCAAGTATTTGTATACAGCATGATCTCCTCTCATTCTCCATATTACTTTCCATTTAAGTAACATATTTATAATTTCATCCAAACTCTGTGATTAAACTCTACTGGTTTGCACCACAAAGGAAAATCACAGGATATGGTTTTAATAGATATGTGTTTTAATAGATACGTGTTTTAATAGATATGTGTTTTAGTAGATATGTGTAGTTTTTAATTAGAACACTCAGGCTATAATGTAACAGTTGACTCTTGTTAAACATGTTTATCTAATTTAAACTGTATAGTTATATATCAGAAATAAAGACTTAAAGTCTTGATATACACCAAGCAGAATGCTGCCCTCCTCCTCTGAGAAATATCAGTGGATAAAACTCAGTGGATAATAAGCCCCAGGACTGTAGCAACATAGAAAGTAGAAGTTGTGGGAAATAAGTATGTAAATCTGTTGCCATGACAACAAAATCCTAATTCCATTTTCAAGAGGAAGGCAGTTCCTTGATGAAAAACAAACTTCCTAAACAACATCAAGAATTGTGTTTGGGCTAACTGGCTCACATAAATGTACAAAAATCACCATGGTCTCTATGCAGCCTGCTTTAAAACAAGACACTTACCTACCATAAAAATACTGGAAGCATCTCTGGAAAAAAACCCAACAACACCCCCTCCCCAAAAAAAACCCCAACAATAAAACAAAACAAAAAAATACAACAACAAAAAAACCCCAATACTTTATACTTCAATGTGGCAAAGGAACACCAGCTCAAAAGTCAACAACTTCACTGGTTCAAAAGAATCTAACACACTGCAGGCATTGCAGAACATATTTTCTTTCAGTTTAGTAAAACCTATGACAGCTACGTTAGTCTACCTACATAAATATAAAAAATGACACTGTGCTGGTTTAAAAGTCAACCAGCAAGGCAAAATGAACTCAATTCAAAAGAGAGATTTATAAGTCAGAATAACAATTTATTAAAATAATGCAATAAGTACAAGTATACAGACAGACAATTGGTTTTAA
>NW_020909476.1:0-518 GCF_003984885.1 Neopelma chrysocephalum | reverse complement strand
ATAAGTTGAAAACTTTAGCAAATCAATTAAAGGAAAATAATGAAAGCGAAATCAGCAGTTTGTTTGATTGGTTAGATGCCTTTAATATTGGTGCAGGGTTTAAGAAAATACTTATTGTAGCATTCTTCGGAATTGTTGTGTTTCTTTGCATTTTGTTATGTGTTCCTTGTTTACTCTCTTGTATTCGACAAATGATCAATCAAGGTTTTTCCTGAGCCTTTCTTTTTCAGTTAGAAAATAAAAAAGCGGGAGATGAAGGGGACAAAAGCCAGCTCTCAGCAAAAGGAGGCTCGGTGAAACTGAATCACAAACCTTGGAAAACAAGGCTGGCAAACACCTCGTGATTCAAGAAGTTTGGACCCCTGTCCTGAGACCTGCTAATGTGCAACCCGGAGATATAAACCTGGCTCCAAGAAGAATTAAGAAAGGACTTTTTGAGATGATTGTTAAAATCATATCTAAACCCCTGTAAATCCCTCTATCCCCCATGTAATCCTACAAGAAGAAAAATTAACTAT
>NW_020909475.1:0-6147 GCF_003984885.1 Neopelma chrysocephalum | reverse complement strand
CCTCCTTTGCTCCAGGATGAGCCCCCCCAGCTCCCTCAGCTGCTCCTCACATGGACACAACAGGGCAGAGCACAGAACACTGCTCTGGTCTGGTCTGGAGGAAGAAAGGACCTCAAAAAGCCCCCAAAAGCTTCTGTCCCCCATGTCCAGAAGACAGAATTGCACAGTGAGCTTCCTGCAGGTGTGTGCTGAGAAAAGGAAACACCAAACTGGTAACCCCCCAACTTTGTAAGACGGGTGTAAATGGGGGTCCCAGACACAACACAGGCTTTGGTGAAACCATTTCCTGGATATTTGGGACCAACCACAACCTCTGACATCCTCAGAGCGACAGAGGAACCTCAGCCCCACAGGCACAAGGGGATGCAGAGAGGGAGAGGAACTGGCCAAGGCAACAACCACTTCTGGTGGAAGGTGTCCCATGGCACGGGGTGGGACTGGATGGGCTCTAAGGTCCCTTCAACCCAAACCATTCCATGACTCAGAAAAAACAAATAAACCCGGGAATTACCGTGGAGTTCAATCCCCCCCAAAGGGCAGAAGGCACAGACACATCCCAACTCCACCACATGCTGCTGCCTCTCCAACTCAGCTCCCAACCCCTCCCAGGCCGGATCCATCCCTGCTCCCACCCCCTCCGTGCTGTGTCAGTCAGAGCTGAATCCAAACCCGGCAGTTATTAATAAATTAAGCACCGCTCCAGCAGCCAAAGCAAATTCCCCAAAGGAGAGGAGCCGCACGACTCCTGGATCCAGGCGCTAATCCTACAGGCAGCAAGGGAAAAACAAACACAGGCACACGCCCGGCGTGGCAGCCAAACAGCAGAATCATTTCAGCTCCTCTCCAGATCTCTTCTCGAGATGCAAATGCTCCTGCTCTCCAAAGGTTGTGATGTTGTCACCGTCTGGAACGGCCCCAAATCCCGGCCCTTGTTTCCCAGCCGTGCTGTAGCGGCTCCGCTAACAGCTCCCGCTGGAAAATTCCCCTTTTGTAGTACTTTGTACTTCCAGCTTCCAAAGGCTCAGCCAGCTCTCCAGAGCCTCCTGTTCTGGCTCTGCAATTACACTGCTCCTCGTTAAGGTTTTTTTTTTTGCTGTTCCCTGAGCATTGGGAGGGCTGAGGATCCGGCTCAGCTGGAACCGGGCCAGATTTTGAGGTGATGACAAACTCAGTTCTCAGGGAAAAAGACTGAAAGTTGTCCATATTTCACCGGTTTGTCCCGTGAGACAACATGAAAACATTGCTCCAGTCGAGGAAAACAACATTCCTGCTCTCCCTCATCCCACAAGCCTGAGGCCTCAGCACAGGAGCCCTTGGCCAAGCAGGATTCGGGATTCACCAGTCCAGCTCCCAGTCACCAGCTCGGCCTTTGTTGTTTGGAAAAGGCTTCCAGGGTCAGTTGTTCCATCACCTTCCCAGGGATCAAGGTGAGACTGACCAGCCTGGAGCCCCCCACCCTTCCTGCCTTGCCCTTCCTGAGGACAGAAGGGACATTTGCAGGAGCTTCTCCTGACCACCGTGACCTGGGAGAGATCACAGAATTATGGATTCATGGAATGGACACCAGCCAGGTCCCTCAGCCCTCACTGGGGCAGCCCATGGGGCCCATGTCCTGTTGGTTCCTAAGCTGATCCTCTGCCCCTGAGGGCACATGGACATGCCATGGATTATCCCACTGCTCTCGGGGACCTGGGAATGCTGAAGCCTGGTCTCACCAACGAGGGCTGACACAGAGTCATGGAATGGTTTGGGGGGAAGGGACCTTAAAGCCCATCCAGCCCCATCCCTGCCATGGGCAGGGACACCTTCCACTAGCCCAGGTGGCTCCAAGCCCCGTCCAACCTGGCCTGGGACACTTCCAAGGATCCAGGGGCAGCCACAGCTTCTCTGGGCAACCTGTGCCAGGGCCTGCCCACCCTCCCAGCCAGGAATTCCTTCCCTAAAAGATGAAGATGAAGGTGGGAAGTACCTCAGCCAGCTCATTCTTGCTGTGCAAAGACACAACTTCCAAGAA
The DNA here is from genome assembly GCF_003984885.1 of Neopelma chrysocephalum. Classification (NCBI taxonomy): domain Eukaryota; kingdom Metazoa; phylum Chordata; class Aves; order Passeriformes; family Pipridae; genus Neopelma; species Neopelma chrysocephalum. Next base: position 4,133 of record NW_020909475.1, on the reverse strand, counting down.
GTGAGCTCCAGAGCTCTGGGCTGGCAGGGAGAGGAGCAGATGGACCCCAAGGAGCTCTGGAGCTGCAGCAACCCACGCCAGGAAGCCCAAAAGCACCCTCACGGCACCAGCCTGGATCCAGCAGGTCCCTACACAGGGACACAGCCCCTCCACAGCCTCTCCTGACAACTCAACTCACCCCAAAGCCTGTTCTACCTCCTCCTGCAAAGTCAGGCCCTTCTCCTCCCAGTCCCAGAGCCCGGTTCCTGTGCCAGCCCCCGTCCCGCGGGAGCCGTGTGCCGGGCGGGCAGCGGCCGAGGGAAAGCTGCTGCTGCCAGGAGGAGAGGAATAAACGGCCCAGCGAGGCCCACAAATCACTGCTGCGAGCCCGAGCCATCGGCTCTGAAGGTCACTGGAACCTGAAGAGCCATAAACATGGAAATGAGGCAGCGGCTGAGTCACGGTTTGGGGCCGCGGCGCTCACGAAACGCTCCAACACGGGGTGAGTAAATGAACCAACAGGAGGTGTCAATAAATGAACAGGACACGGGCAATGTCTGCAGGGAGGAAGGCAGAGTTGGCACCTCTGGATCCCAGACCCTGCCAGCCAAGTCCAACCACTGTCCCCCAGCTGGGATATGCTGTTTGCTCCATGGTCTGAGCCAAGGAGCCCACGTGGCTTCTCAAGGTGGAACCTGGAACATCCTTTAACCTGCTGCTGCTGGACTCCAGAGGAAAAGGTCTCAGAGCTCCTGAATCCCCTTGGTTGTCTCTCCACCCCACTGGATTCCTCTCCACTCTCAAGCCAAATGGAGACATTCTCACCTTCCCCTCTGGGGCACAAATCCACATTCCACCTTCGTTCCACCACGGACCTGACCCTGCTTTCCCCCACCCCACTGACAGCTCCTGCCTCTCCAAACGTTCTCTTCATCAGGAACTGCAGTGGCAGGACAAGCAGCAAAGGTTCAGACTGAAAGAGGGGAAATTTAGGTTAAATATAGGGAAGGAATTCCTGGCTGGGAGGGTGGGGAGGCCCTGGCCCAGGTTGCCCAGAGAAGCTGTGGCTGCCCCTGGATCCCTGGAAGTGTCCAAGGGCAGGTTGGAAGGGGCTTGGAGCAACCTGGGCCAGTGGAAGGTGTCCCTGCCCATGGCAGGGGTGGCACTGGGTGGGCTTTAAGGTCCCTTCCCACCCAAACCATTCCATGATCTGTGTGATGCAATGACTCAGGGATGCCGAGGCCTCTTCACCACTTGTTACCTTCCCATGTCTCCCACCGGAGCCCCAGCTGGAGCAGGGACCCAGAAAGAGGGAAGCTCCTCAAATCCTGCTCCCAGAATCCTGCTCTGCTCAGTGCCAGCTGCAAATCCCTGTGCTGAGCTCTGGAAAACCATCAGCCACTGCCCCATTTTCTGGCCCAGCCCCTGCTCGGAGCAGCACTGTCGTGCTGTGACCTTCACTTCCTTCCACAGCTTAGCAGGCTCCCACTTTCTTCCTGGCTTTTTTTTTTTTCCCCCACACAGCAGGAAAGGTTTCTCCTCCTTTCCATTTAATTGGCCTGGCTCTATACTGGGACACAGGCAAAACTGGAAGGAAGCCAAGGAACGTAAAGTTTCACACTTTCAGGCTTTAAATCCTTTGTGCTCTGAGCTCTGTTAAATCCCAGCACGAGGGTACACACGGGCTGCATGTTCCCAAATGCACAATTATCCCACTCTGGATACCCAAATCCTGAGAGTTTTTTGGTGGATCAACATCAGCAGTGTTGCCTTTCCAAAAGAATCCCACCAGCTGTGCCAGGAGGCCTCGGGAATGTCAGACCTTTGGAAGGTGTGTCTCCAGCACCCGCAGCCTTCCCGACTCCCCCCAGGGCTGGGGGACTCCCAAATCCCATCCTGGAATGTTCCATGGGGTTGGGGTGGCCCAAGGGCAGCCTGGCACTTCACCCTATGGAACCTCAAAGACGCCACAACACCCCAACTTTTCACTCTGCACTGAATTAGTTATGAAATCAAAACACAATTATAAAATATGACTTTAAATCCCCATCAAATGAAGAATGTGACTGCTCCCCCTCCAGCTGGCAGGGGTTGCAGGGTCCTTTCATCACAACAACAACAAAAACTGCACGTGGGGTCAGTCATAAAAAAATGAGGGAGAGACAACTCAGCAGCTAAAGAAATTAGGGAAAATGGGGAAGATTTATGGGCATCCCAAAGGAACAGGAAAATGGTTTATCCACCAGCTTCCCAACCCTCCCATGACCAGCTGGGCCACTCCAGGTTCCACCAGGATGGAAGTGCCCATGAAGATTCCTACAACAGCCTGAAGTCATTCCCACCCAAAAAGGGCTCCTGGAACTCCACAAGGGCCACGTGGCCCCTTCATCCACAGCTCCCTCCCCAATTCCTGGAGGGAAAAGTCTCAAAGCAAAATAAGTGGAATCATCTCAGGTTTTCTTTATGACATTAAAACAAATTATTCCAGAAAGACTAAGCTGGTGGGGGGGGGTTCCCCTGGAGAAGAGAAGGCTCCAGGGAGAGCTGAGAGCCCCTTGCAGGGCCTAAAGGGGCTCCAGGAGAGCTGGAGAGGGACTGGGGACAAGGCATGGAGGGACAGGACACAGGGAATGGCTTCCCAGTGCCAGAGGGCAGGGAGAGATGGGATATTGGGAAGGAATTCCTGACTGGGAGGGTGGGGAGGGACTGGAATGGATTTCCCAGAGAAGATATGGCTTCCCATGGATCCCTGGAAGTGTCCAAGGGCAGGTTGGAAGGGGCTTGGAGCAACCTGGGCTGGTGGAAGGTGTCCCTGCCCATGGCAGGGGTGGCACTGGATGGGCTTTAAGGTCCCTTCCCACTCAAACCATTCCATGATTCTCTCCATAAGAGAAGTGCTGCCTTCCTGGGGACTCTGCTCTATTCCTGAGGAGCACAAATCCCTCCTCACCCTGTTCCCAGGATCCCAGCGCAGGCGAGGCACCCAAATGTGGGTCAGAAAAACACAAACCAAACAAGTCTGGCAGCTTCTATTTTAAAACTACCCTTAAACACCACATTTTTCATCCCTCACTAAATTTACCACCTCCAGCTTTTCCCACAGACTTCCCCGGCCCCGGGGAGGGCACTTCCCAAATTCTCTCTTCCGTCTCTTCCCAAGTTTGAGGCTCCAGCTCCCGCAGAGAACAGAGGCACAGCTGGGTCCCAGTGAGAGCTGAGGTGGCAGCAGGCCCAGCTAGAGCAGAGGAGGGGATGAGATCATTGTGGATGGACAAGGACAGGACCAGGAACGGGCACGGGGAGGGAACGGGCACGGGGAGGGGAGCTCAGGCCACCTTCTCCTGCACCATCTGTCACCAGCTACATCCCAAATTCCCTGGCATCTTTGGATGCAGGCAGGTAAAAGCAATTAAGCTCTAGGCCTGAGGAGATGAAAAGTCTCTCCAGGAGCAGATGGGATGCCCCTGAGTGCCATCAGAGGGAAGGACACGCTGCCCTTGGCCCCGGGCTCGGGGGCTCTGTCCCGCTCCCTCTCCCAGGGATTTCTGCTCCGAGCTCCACGTGGTGCTGCCAGAGCTCCAAGGCCAGGCCACAAAGGCTGGACAATGTGCCCCAGTGCCACGTGTCATGCCCAGCACCCTCAGGGATGAGATCTGCTTGGGCTGGGGACGGAGAAGGACCCGGTTTGGTGCCACACGGGCACGGCAGAGGTGGCCCAGGAGGAGCAGCAGTGCCCAGAGCAGAGGCAGCAGGGATGGGAAGGGCCTGGGGAGCTCCCACAAGCTGATCCTGACCTGGCACATCTCACCCCTGGCTGGGGACAGTGTCCTGTGCCTGAGGAGTGACACAGTCACAGTCATGGCCTCAGCCCACAGCTTTGGGCTCCTTGAGCTGGACCAGACCGTGGTGCATCCCACAAACAGGGACCCACACCCTGAACTTGGCTCACCTGGGACTCGGAGCCCGGCAGAGCCCTGGGGCTGCAGCTGGTGCTGACACGTTATAGCCTCAGAGAATCCCAGGATCCCTGAGGCTGGAAAAGCCCTCCCAGCCCATGGATCCACCCTGGGCCCCATCCCCACCTTGTCCCCCAGCCCAGAGCACTGGGTGCCACGGCCAGGCCTTCCTGGGACACCTCCAGGGATGGGCACTCC
>NW_020909474.1:0-313 GCF_003984885.1 Neopelma chrysocephalum | reverse complement strand
TGGGATCCCAACCATCTCCCGGGAGTGGGATCCCTCCCTGTGGGAATCCTGGTCAACCTTGGAGCCTCTGGACACCAACTGGAGTCAAATCTGTGGAAACCAGGGGGGCTGGGAATGTCCTGAAAGTCTGGGAATGATGCCCTGAGGGTCTGGAAATGGTGTCCTGAGGGTCTGGGAATGATGCCCTGAGGGTCTGGGAATGTCCTGAGGGTCTGGGAATGATGCCCTGAGGGTCTGGGAATGGTGTCCTGAAGGTCTGGGAATGGTGTCCTGAGGGTCTGGGAATGTTCTGAAGGTCTGGGAATGTTCTGAA
>NW_020909473.1:0-351 GCF_003984885.1 Neopelma chrysocephalum | reverse complement strand
CAGAATTCAGCACCCTCCTCCTCCTCCTCCTCCTCCTCCTTCAGCCTTCTCCTCCTCCTCCTTCTCCTTCAACCCCATTCTCCTTCATCCCTGTCCTCCTCCTCCTTCAGCCCCCTCCTCATCCTCCTCCTCCTTCAGCCTCCTCTTCCTTCAGCCTCCTTCTCCTCCTTCTTCAGCCTCCTCCTCCTCCTCCTTCAGCCTCCTCCTCCTCGTCCCTCGTCCCTGTATCCCAGTATCCCTGTATCGCAGTATCACTGTATCCCAGTATCCCCCTATCCCATTGTCCCTGTATCCCTGTATCTCAGTATCCCAGTATCCCAGTATCCCTGTATCGCAGTATCCCAGTATCTC
>NW_020909472.1:0-585 GCF_003984885.1 Neopelma chrysocephalum | reverse complement strand
CAGAATTCAGCACCCTCCTCCTCCTCCTCCTCCTCCTCCTTCAGCCTCTCCTCCTCCTTTTTCTTTAGCCCCATCCTCCTCCTTCAGCCTTCTCCGTCATCCTCCTCCTCCTCGTCCTTCAGCTCCTTCTCCTCTTTCAGCACCCTCCCCTTTCATCCCTGTCCTCCTTCTTCTTCAGTCCTCTTCTCCTTCTCCTTTCTTCTTCCTTCTCCTTCATCCCTCTCATGCTTCAGCCCCATTCTTCTCCTCCTTCAACCTCCCCCTTCTCCTCCTTCAGCCTCCTCCTCCTCCTCCTTCAGCCTCCTCTTCCACCTCTTTCAGCTCCCCTCTCTTCCTCCTCCTTCAGCCCCATTCTCCTTCATCCCTGTCCTCCTCCTCCTCCTTCAGCCCCCTCCTCCTTCAGCCTTCTCCTCCTCCTCCTTCAGCCTCCTCCTCCTCGTCCCTCGTCCCTGTATCCCAGTATCCCTGTATCGCAGTATCACTGTATCCCAGTATCCCCTATCCCATTGTCCCTGTATCCCTGTATCCCAGTATCCCTGTATCCCAGTATCCCTGTATCGCAGTATCCCAGTATCTCAGTATCCC
>NW_020909471.1:0-1239 GCF_003984885.1 Neopelma chrysocephalum | reverse complement strand
AGGGGCAGGATCCTGGGAAGGTCCTTGTCCCTCATTTCCCTGCATCCTGAGGATCCTGGGAATGTCCTTGTCCCTCTCCCTGCATCCCAAGGGGCAGGATCCTGGGAAGATCCTTGTCCCTCACTTCCCTGCATCCTGAGGATCCTGGGAAGGTCCTTGTCCCTCATTTCCCTGCATCCCAAGGGACAGAATCCTGGGAAGGTCCTTGTCCCTCATTTCCCTGCATCCCGAGGGGCAGGATCCTGGGAAGGTCCAGGATCCTGGAAAGATCCTTGTCCCTTTCCCTGCATCCCGACGTTCCTCAGCAGTGCAGGGGATGATCCCTCCCCCTAATCCCGCTGGCCACAGAATTCCCAATCCTTGGAAGCTCCAGGGATGCTCCTGGACCAGCACAGATGGGTCTGACCCGTGGCTGTTCCCGCTCCTGTAAATCCGTTACCTGGAAAACAGGAAATGAGAGAAAACTGAAAAAAAAAATAAAATTTACATTGGAAAACATTAAAAATGAACAAGTGAACAAACAAACAAATAACAACAAAAATGTAAATATAAATATATATAGTTTGCATTTATATAAAATATAAATATAGATATAAATATTTGATATCTATTCCTTTTGTTACCTGTTTTATATTTATGCAAAATATTAATATAGATATAAATATTTGATCTATTTCTTTTGTTATTGGTTTTATATTTATGTAAAATATAAATAGAGATATAAATATTTGATATCTATTTTATATAAATATATAAATAGATAATAGATAAATAGATATATAATACATAGATAAATATAGATAATATAGATAATCTATTATCTATAGATAATATAGATAACATAGATAATATATATAAATATATAGGTAAATATATTATCTATAGATAATATAGACCATTTAGATAAGGTAGATAAACACATAGATAAATATATATTATATAATTATATATATAATGTATAGATAAATATATATTATTATAATATAACAGATAAATATAAAATAGATAACAAAAATATAAAGATAGATATAAATATTTGATATCTATTTTACATAAATATATAAATAGATAACAGATAAATAGATATATAATATATAGGTAAATATAGATAATATCGATAAATATTGATAATATAGATAATATATTACCTATAGATCATATAGATAATATAGATAAATATATATTATATAACTATATATAATATATAGATAGATATATATCATTATAATATAATAGATA
>NW_020909470.1:0-986 GCF_003984885.1 Neopelma chrysocephalum | reverse complement strand
CCTGAGCTAGAAAAGGGTAGGGAATTCCTTAAATCCAGAAAAAGGCAAGGAATTCCTTAAACCCAGAAAAGGGCAGAGAATCCTTTAAATCCAGAAAAAGGCAGGGAATTCCCTAACCTAAAAAAAGGCAGGGAATTCCCTAAGCTAGAAAAAAACCCCACAGTTCCAGTGGGAAAAGAGCAGGAGAGAAGGAAGTTCTGGGCGGACACAGTGGGATTTAAAGTGAAATTAAAGGAAATTAAGTCAAAATTCCGTGGGTTTTCCAAGTGAAAGGGAAAACTGGTTCTGCTGGGAGGGGAGCCCTGAGCTGAGGGAAAAGGAAGGAATCTCCTGAGCCTGGGAAAAAGGAAGGGAATTCCTTAAGATGGAAAAAAAGCAGGGAATTCCCTGACCCAAAAAAAAAAAGGCAGGGAATCCTCTAAGCCCAGAAAAAGGCAGGGAATGTCCTAACTTTAGAACAAGGCAGGGAATTCCTTAATCCCAGAAAAAGGCAGGGAATGCCCTAAGCTAGAACAAGGCAGGGAATTCCCTAAGATAGAGAAAGGAAGGGAATGCCCTAAACCTAAAAAAAAAAGGAAGGGAATTCATCAAAGCCAGAAAAAAGCAGGGAATTCTCTAAGGTGGAAAAAAAGCAAGGAATGCCCTAAATCTAGGAAAAGGCAGGGAATTCCCTAAGATGGAAAAAGGAAGGGAATCCTCTCTAAGCCCAGAAAAAGGTTGGGAATGTCCTAAATGTAGGAAAAGGCAGGGAATCCCTTAAATAGAGGAAAAGGCAAGGAATGTTCTTAAACCCAGAAAAAGGCAGGGAATTCCCTAAGCCTAGAAAAGGGCAGGGAATCCCTTAAATCCAGAAAAAGGCAGGGAATTCCCTAACCTAGAAAAGGGCAGGGAATCCCTTAAATCCAGAAAAAGGCAAGGAATTCCTTAAACCTAGAAAAGGGCAGGGAATCCCTTAAATCCAGAAAAGGGCAGGGAATTCTGTAAGC
>NW_020909469.1:0-603 GCF_003984885.1 Neopelma chrysocephalum | reverse complement strand
GGGCAGGGAATCCTTTAAACCCAGAAAAAGGCAAGGAATTCCCTAACCCAGAAAAGGGCAGGGAATCCCTTAAATCCACAAAAAGGCAGGGAATTCTGTAAGCCTAGAAAAGGGCAGGGAATTCCTTAAACCCAGAAAAAGGCAGGGAATTCCTTAAATCCAGAAAAGGGCAGGGAATTCTTTAAACCTAGAAAAGGGCAGGGAATTCCCTAAGCTAGAAAGGGGCAGGGAATTCTTTAAACCCAGAAAAGGGCAGGGAATTCCTTAAGGTAGAAAAGGGCAGGGAATTCCTTAAACCCAGAAAAAGGCAAGGAATTCCCTAAGCTAGAAAAGGGCAGGGAATTCCTTAAATCCAGAAAAGGGCAGGGAGTTCCTTAAATCCAGAAAAGGGCAGGGAATTCCCTTAAACCCAGAAAAAGGCAGGGAATTCCCTAACCTAGAAAAAGGCAGGGAATTCCTTAAACCCAGAAAAGGGCAGGGAATTCCCTAAGCTAGAAAAGGGCAGGGAATTTCTTAAACTCAGAAAAAGGCAGGGAATTCCTTAAATCCACAAAAAGGCAGGGAATCCCTTAAATCCAGAAAAGGGCAGGGAATTCTGTAAGC
>NW_020909468.1:0-858 GCF_003984885.1 Neopelma chrysocephalum | reverse complement strand
TAACACCCTATCAGCTGGATCAACACTTGAATAAAGACTGCTGGATCAATGTTGGATTGTGGACTGACACCCCATCCGATGGATCAACACTGGACCCTGGACCAAAATCTCATCTGCTGGATCAACACCAGAACCAGGACTGATGATCTCCCAGGAGGGAGCAGCTCACTGGATCTCCCTCTCTCTCTATTTTCCAGGACAGGACAACAGAGATGGACAAGGAGTGGATAATGGAGATAGACAATGAGAGGACGACAGAGATGGACAAGGAATGGATGATGGATTTGGACATGGAGAGGAAAATGGAGATGGACAATGAGAACATGACTGATATGGACAAAAAGAGGATGATGGAGATGGACAATGAGAGGATGATGGAGATGTACACGGAGCAGGAGAACCCCAACTCCCAACCCACCCAGGGCCAACAGCCGGGCCTGCAGAGGAGGCCAAGGGCACATCCCACTGGCCAGAGTGGCACAGTTGGATCAACACAGAAACCAGGATTAACATCCCATCAGTTGGATTTGCATTGGATTGTAGACTGACATCCCATCACTGGATGGACACTGGACCCAGGACTGGTGAGCTCTTTTTCTCTCCCCCTCCCTCTCTTTCCCTCCCTGCCCGGGGTTTTTACAGTAGGTCAGGGACTCTCAAGAATTCCTCCTGCCCTGCCCAGCCCGGCCTGCAAAGCCCGGGCTGTGCCCTGTGCAGAGGGGGGGTCGGGTGGCACCGGGGCCAAAGCCCCCCAGGGCTCTGGGCACAGCAGGGCCTACAAGCCCACATGGCCTGGGGCTGCCCCAGGCCAGGTCCAGGTGGTCCCAGTGTTGGTGGGGTGCTGGGTGTGGCCCTTTG
>NW_020909467.1:0-399 GCF_003984885.1 Neopelma chrysocephalum | reverse complement strand
TTTTCCCAAAACCTCCTCCTTCAAAAATTTCCTTTTCCCAAAACCTCTTTTTCCCAAAACCGCCTCCTTCAAAAATGGCCTTTTATCCTCAAAACCTTCTCCTTCAAAAATCTCCTTTTTCCCAAAACCTCCTCCTTCAAAACTCTTTTTCCCAAAACCTCCTCCTTCAAAACTCTTCTTTTTCCCAAAACCTTCTCCTTCAAAAATTTCATTTTCCCAAAACCTTTTTCCCAAAACCTTCTCCTTCAAAACTCTCCTTTTTCCCAAGACCTCCTCCTCCAAAACTCTCCTTTTTCCCAAAACCTTCTCCTTCAAAAACCTCCTTTTTCCCAAAACCTCCTCCTTCAAAAACCTCCTTTTTCCCAAAACCTCCTCCTTCAAAACTCTCCTTTTTCCCAA
>NW_020909466.1:0-5223 GCF_003984885.1 Neopelma chrysocephalum | reverse complement strand
GGGTCAGAAACAAAACCCTAAAGCACCTTCCTCCCCCTCTTTTCTCTCGGGTGTCACTGGGCTGTTTCCAACACGTTTTTCTTCACAGACCAGTGGCATTTTAACCTTCATCTGCTCCCTCTGCCCAGAGGGGCTGAGGGGGGGCTGCTGTGGAAACCCCTGGGACCAGCCCAGCCTCCCCTCACAGAGGGGCCTCTGCAGCCCCCCAGCCTTGCCACAGGCACCCAGTACGAGGAGAAATGAGGAAAAGGGTTCTTTTTGTGTGTGGACACCATAAGAAGCCAATGGCACTGCACTTCTCCAGAGGAATTCCAGAGAACAAAGCGATGGTGGGTGGTGCCCAGAGGTGGAAGGGCTGCTGCAGCCCCAGCTCCTCACCCCAGGCAGGGCACACTCCTGTGTTTTCCTTGTGTTAATGGTTCCCTGCTCCCTCACCTCGAGCCAAAACACCTTTTGGAGGGCACCCTGGCTCCCCCAGGTCTGCCACAGGGAGCCCAGACCCTGCTTGGCTGCACCAAAGGTGCTGGGGGAGAAAGACCCTCCTGCATGAGGAGCCCCCTGAGGGGTCCCCTCTTGCTGGCGGGGCCTTTGGCAGCCACACAGTCACCTCTCCTCCTCCTCCTCGGGTTAAAATCAGGGGAAAAATGAGATCCCCCTTCCTTCTCTGAGGGCAGGGTTTGCACAGGGCTCAGGTGTGACTCCAGCATTTTCCCTCACCCCTGTGAGGATGCTGGACTATGTAGAACTTCCAGAAAAGCCTGGAGGTGCACAGGGGACACAGGGAAGTGGGGTTGTTCTGATGAGCAGCTACCACAGTGCTTTGGTAATCCCAGTGTTCAGATCTCGCTTTGGGGACAACCAAAAAACCCACTCCAAATAAACAAACACAGTTTCCTCCGTGACCCTTTCTCTTCCCCACAGAGGCTTGTGGCTCACGCTGGAGACCACCGGGGTGGGACCTGTGGGCATCTGGGATCTGCCCACCACTGCCTGAAAAGCTCTTCAGAGCAACCCTTCCCCTGACACTGGAACGTGCTGAGGAAACAGTCTGGGCTGCTACAGCTCAGACCCTCACTACGGAGGATTTTTTTTTTCTATTTATTTATTTTTTCTTTCTGATGGTTACAATACTAATGGGCCACATTTTTCATTCTCTCTGGCATTGTTAAGGAGAAACAAGGGTATAGGGATATCCCTAAACAGTTTACATCTGTGTTCTGAGTCGTGAAGTAAACACCCAGCCAAATTTCAGGGGGGGAACTGGAGACAGCTGTGAAAGGGGCAGTGCTGCTGTTTGTTTTATAGGGTCAGTTGTTCCCTTCAGTAGGAAAGGGGGAATCACGTCCAAGGCAATCAGGAGTTGACCTTTGAGCACGAGCTAACCAGGGCCACACAGTATTCCAGCCTTGTTCCCTTCCTGCCAGCAGCATCCATGAATCCAGTGAGGAAGTACGTGTTGTGTGTGGGTGCCTGTTGCACAGACCGAGCGCTGCAGCTTCAGATACGGTGGGAAAACAGAAAATGAGACATTGCAGTTGGGTTTTCCAGAGCAGGTAACATTAGGACTAATGTTTAACTTTGAACTGAGATGTTTTTGTGTGTGCACTGGGTATATTTGTGCAGGATGAGGTCTCCAAATAGTCCCTGTGGGGCTCAAGAGCTGGTTTTGCTAAGAACTTGGCTGGCTGTGTGTGTCTGCACTGCCCAACAACAGGGATGGCTGATAACTTTCACATGTTGTTAGAGATCCATCACGGCAGAAGTCAGTACTAAGCAGCTCACATGGCCTTCAGCTTTCCAAGATTTAATCATCAGGTTTCCAGGCTCATTCAAGTTTTTATTAGCTCCACACCTTATGCAATTTGGGAAGCCTCAAATATGAGGCCCTGCTGCTGGCTGGAGGAGAGAGCTGGTCTGCCAGCCCTTGGTGACAGTCCCATGTCCCCACAGCAGTCAAACCACAGTTTTACTTGCTGCTTTGGATCATTGGTATTTTACAAGAAGCAAGGAAATCAGCAATGGCAACTGCATACTCTGCAAGAGTAGGTTAGTTTCTATCCCAATGGGTTTATTTTAACAGAAGACTGTTTTTTTGCTGCAAGCCTGAGGCTGGGGTAGCAGGTGTCATCAAACAGCAGTTTGTGTATGGGGTAACTTTGTGACATCTGGGGAAAAGCCATTCAGTGGTTTGTTTGTGCAGTGGGTATTTATTACCAACCCAGGATGTTACTTGAGCTCAGACCCTGTGTCTTTGGCCTCAGTGCAAACATTTGTATTTGAGCCGTTCACCAGAGGAGAACAACGATCTGTGACCAGTAATTATAAGGGTTTATGCACTTCTTTGTCAAAGGGGACCTTGCTGTACCTTCCAAACTGCCAGTGACCCACACTCACTGGAAGCAGGTCTGTGCCTGTGTGGGCTGAGCTGGAACCCTCTCCTCAGTCTCTCCTTTGTCTTGTGTGTCACCAGGCTGGGGTTACACCAGGGGTCCCACAGAAATTCGGGTGCTGGTCAGACCAGATCTGTGTGTGAGGACTGAGCAGCACCCGGTACCTGCAGGGGATGAGACAAAGCAACAGCCTCAGTTAAGGAGGGGATGTAAAGTGCTGCTGGGATTCGGGATCCTGCTGGAGAGCAGAGAACTGTGGAAGGCTCAAAAAGTGTTTCTCTCTGCATTTGTGAGCACTAGAGATGAGACAGAGCTGGTCTTGTTTATGGTTCGAGGGGTTTTGAAGGGCTGATGTTTCTGGCAATTTTCTGGTAATTCAGTGAGTGGGCAAAGGCAGTGGGGAACTCCAGACAGCAAAGCAGAAAGTTGGGAAATGGGGCTTCCCATGCAGTGACATGCAGAAGTAGCAGATGGAAATCATACTTCAGGGATGAAGACAAATCCTCTCATTTTGGGTTGGGAATGGAGTGTGTTACAGGGACGATGAACTTGCAATTGGAATCTAGATGGGAATATTCAGGCCCAGAGTGACCTTTACAAATTTATTTTGTAGATTTGGAAAGGACAGAAGGGGATCCCACGTAGGCTGGTGCACATGAAAAGCACACAGAACTGATGTTGTGGATATGGGAGTGAACCCCAGAGCTGATAGCAGCAGAAATAGCAGTGCAGAGGAATGTGCCTGCAGGGCTGACAGGGAACACACACAGGCCGTTTTTGGGGGGTTCTGTGGCATGAGCAGTGTGTGTGTGGGCAAAGATTCTGACTCCAGCAGCAGCAGCTCCCTCTGATCCTACAGGATACTGCAGCAGGAGATGGATATGTGCTCATCTTGAAAACAAATGCAAGAACTATTAATTTTAGCTGGCCATGCAAATGAGCCACAGCGCTGCTCTGAGCAGAAATACTTCCACAAAGGGAAAAGCTCCTGGCAGTAGAAGGTGAGCAGGAAAATTCAGCACTCAGGAGGGTAGGTAAGCTAAATATCTAAGTAAAGGAATGACAGAAGATACAGTTTATTTCACACAAGAAGCCTGGCAAGTCCTTACTTGCACTGAAGGGCCAATGGTTAAAAAAACCCAACCACACAAACTTAAGGGAGAGTTTGAAGTTCTCCCTGCCACCCTGCCTGGAGGTGGCTGTGTGACACTGCAGCCTCTCCAGTTCCATTCCTTCTCCATCCCTGCTGGGGTTGCTGCCTTTCCTCCTGCTGGGCAGCTCTCGGGGGCTGCTGCTGCTGTGTTCTCCCTGTGCCCCTGCCCCGCGCTCAGATCCCAGCTGGACCTGGAGAAGAAATGGTCCAATGTCACCAAAGAGAGGCCTTTTGCTGCCTTCTCTTTGCTGTCAGTCCCTCTCCTGGTTTTACTGCCTGCCAGTTGCTCAGTAGGTGCCCTGTGGGAGTTGCTCCTTTGCCCTGAATAGCCCTGCACAGCTCTGAATGTGACCTGTCAGTAAATCAGATTCCTGCCTTGGGACAAAAATTTGTTCCATGCACCAGTGGGGACCAGAACTGTAAGAGGACTCCAGGCTTTGCTGTTCTCATGAAGAGCCACTCCAGTTCTCAGTGTAGAGCATTTCTCCACAGAGAATGTAAAGCAGTGGAACAGGCTGCCCAGGGAAGCAGTGGAGTCACCACTGGAAGTGGTTTAAAAAACTTGTGGATGTGGCACCTGGGGACATGGCATCACACAATGTGCTGAGCTGGAAGGGACCCACAAGGATCATCCAGTCCAACCCCTGGCCCTGCACAGGCCCATCCCCAAGAGTCACCCCCTGTGCCCCAGAGGATCAGCCAAACCCTCCTGGAGCTCTGGCAGCCTTGGGGCTGTGCCCACTGCCCTGGGGAGCCTGGGCAGTGCCCAACCAGCCTCTGGGGGAAGAACCTTTGGCTGAGATCCAACCTGAGCCTGCCCTGACACAGCTCCAGCCATTCCCTGGCTGCTGTCCCTGGTCCCCCCAGAGCAGAGCTCAGTCCCTGCCCAGGAGGATGTAGACTCTATTCTATGAATTTATGCACAGCTTCACAGGGCATTTTGGCCCTGCTCACAGTCTGCATCTCACAGTTCCCCTTGCTTGCTTTCTTCCATCCTCTATCCATCCTAACTTTCCCACTGGCTGCTCTCCTGTGTTCTACCCACTGCTATATCCAGCAGGGCCGGGCACAGTGCTGACAGATCTCTGCCCCCACAGAGAACCCTGCTGACAGTAGCAGAGCTGGATGTGGGTGCAAAAACCCACATAAGAGGAGCCCACACAGAAGGAGCCCGTGGGCTCTGGGTCCTGCTTGGCAATCTCAAGCATTTGAAAAGTTCTGCTGAAATGGCATTTCAATACTTTATCCTTCCTAAATGAGGAGCATGTTTCAGACTCCGAGGGGAGCTTCACGGGGTGCAGCCTGTTGGCTGTCACTCTTATCTTGGATATTTGTTTTGTTTACAACCTGCATGTAATTTGCTGCAGCAAATCTGAAGTGGATTTTGACAGTCTGCATTAGTCACCTCATCCACCACGGGAAGAGCTGGAGCTTCATCTGTTCTTTGAAAACTTTCAAGGTCAACACTGAACAGTTTCAAAAAAAAAGAAAACAATAAGAAGAAACTCGTCGTTTCAATTTCATCCTCAACTTTCTCACTCTCAAACTGTTCAGGTACTGTTCAAAGGTACAAAGGATCCTGTGAGAGAAATGGGGATGGCCAGGACGAAATGGGAGATGCCAACAGGGGCAGCTGGGGAAAAACACCACTCTGCCTGCTCCCTGCACATCTGCATGGAT
>NW_020909465.1:0-1687 GCF_003984885.1 Neopelma chrysocephalum | reverse complement strand
TTCAGGTGAAGCCAGAGGGACCTTTGTGTGCTCATCTCCGGGGTTTTATTTCGAGTTTATTTCCTTGGGATTTATTCTCGAACGTTGCAGCTCCACGTTGCTTGATTTAATGAAGGCATTGCTTGATTTAATGAAGACAGGCTCTTTGTTTATCTTGAGCATTGAAAGTTTTCCATCCTGGATTCAGGTCTAGCTGGAATTCTGGAGCTGATACCTTTAACCCAATGCTGGTGTTGCAAACATCCTGGCTGAGTGTTTTTTTCTTTTTAGCTGCAAGCAAGCTTTTCCTCTGCCCAGTTACCTCTAATACAATGTCTGTGGTTGTTCTCCAGTAGGGAGAAGGGTGATTTCTGGATTAACAGTTCCCTGGAAATAACAAACTCTTTGTTTCCAGGTGTCCTGCAGGAAGCCAGGTTTTTTGGTCTTGATTTGCTAATTGAACCCCTGGAAATAGCCATGAAGGGAATTTGTTTGAAGACCTGAATGCACCTGCCCTGCTCTGGCAGGGGATGTGTAATTTAGTGCTGTAAGTTAGTTGAACAACATTCCCAACAGAATTCCCAGCCAGCTGAGGATCACTCTCCCACCTCTCGGAAGGAGTTGGTCCGGTTCCTGCTGGCAACACCCACCAAGTCCGAGCTGCACTGTCAGCTGAGAACACATTTCTCTTTCTAACAAAATTCTGGGAATTTCTTCTCAACATCTCATCTAAACCTCCCTCTTTTCTGTTAAAACCACTGCCGCTTGTGCTGTCCCTCTCTGGAGTGTTGGTGTCTGGTGCTGGAATGTGGCAATGTGAAATGCCAACATTTTAAGTGAGTTTGGATTCTGAGCTGTGGCACAGTGACCTTGACTTGGAATTCCAGGGTGGTTTGGGCTGCATTCCTGCTTTAGGGGGAAGCTTTTCTGGAGGAGCAGTTTGTTTAAATGTAAAATGAACCAAGGACAATTTTTGAGAGCTTTGCATTTAGATTTCATTAGTCTAAAGTAGTAGAATAAATGGTCTTGTGTGTATTTATCTGTATAGAATCATGGAATGGTTTGGGTTGGAAGGGACCTTAAAGGTCTTTTCATTCCACCCCCTGCCATGGGCAGGGACACCTTCCACTAGACCAGGTTGATCCATCCTGTCCTTGGACACTTGCAGGGATCCAGAGGCAGCCACAGCTTCTCTGAGAATTCCATCCCTTCCCCTCCCCACCCTCCCAGGGAAGGATTTCTTCCCAGTCTCCCATCTAACCCTGTTTAAAAACCATTGCCCCTTGTCCTGTCCCTCCAGGCCCATATCAAAAGTCCCTCTCCCTCCTTTTTCTAAGCCCCCTTCCCTGGTGAGGTGTCTTCAGCTCCTCCCAGGACCTGTGTGTGTCTGTATCTATCGTGTATCTGTGTATATTTATAGACAGTATATATTTTAATACATTTCTCTCCATACATTTATACACAGGTATTTATACACTGTAAATATTAATGCACACCTATCTACACAATGATGTTAACCTTGTGTCCAGACCTACCCCTTCCCCTCTGTAACCTTTCTGGGGGGTTTATTCCTTGGGATTTCCAGGGTCTCAGTTTCAGTGGAGCGGATCTTTCCCACCTGGATCTTTGCTACATCAACTTCAAGATGGCCAATCTGAGCTGCTGCAACCTGGCCCGTGCCAACCTGTGCTGTGCCAGCCTGGAGAGG
>NW_020909464.1:0-1250 GCF_003984885.1 Neopelma chrysocephalum | reverse complement strand
GTGACAAGGTGGGGTTGGGTCATGGGTTGGACTGGATGATCTCAGAGCTCTTTTCCAATCTCACTGATTCTGTGATTGTGTGACTCCTCCCCAGCTGTTGAGCTCTGCAGGCACAGGGCAGCTGGAATGCAGGAATTCTGAGAGAGGCAGTGGAGATTTAAAGATTGAGCCCACAGAAACAAAGTCACTTGGGCAAACACCTGAGTGTTCAGTGCAGTGGAGTGTGACAGCCCCGTGGATTTGTGACAGTGTTTGCTGCAACTTCCCTCCTTTCACAACGTGGTTTAGTGGGTGCTTCCATTCAAAATTTGTTGGAAATTCCCTCTCCCTCCCCATAAAATACTATCTGTAAAATGTAAACCACAGAGCTGTGAGACAGCCCGAGTGTGCCTGGCAGAGGCCACAGCCAGCGAGATAAGTACTGATGGTGTTGATGTGGGAGCTCAGGAGCCACTAGAGAACATTCATTTCCCTTCACTGGAAATTTGATTTCCCTGCTCTTTATCTTCAGGACATGATAACAGCCCCAAATGCTGCAGTGGGCTCTGAAGGCTCTGGATGAATCACTCCATTGGACTTCTGAGGGCCTGGGATTCTCTGCCCTGTGCTCCCAGGGGTTTTCCCTTTCAGCCCCTCAGTTCTCCTGAGTTGTGCAGCAGCAAAGTGGTCATGACTGCTTTGCTCTGTGTTCAGCAATTAGGGGTATTCATCAGGGACAATTTTTTAGGCATTTCTCTGGCAGAGCAGGATTTGGAAGCAATTCTCCGGTGCTTGGTGGCCACTGCCCGACTGAGCTGCTCATGGCTGTGCAGCATCCTGGGGGAAACTCCCTCAATTTTCTGTTAACATTTGTCATCATTTCAAGCTTTGCAGATGTAGAAACATCTTTGGAAAGGGCAGAGGGAGTCAGGGCAATCATTGGTGCCTCAGGGAGTGGCAGGACAGGGGATGGCTCAGCTCTGTGGGTGGGGAGGGTTCCCCCAGCAATGGAGCACAGGAATTAATTAGAGCTAAAGATCAGCAGCCAAAGACACTCGAGGAGTAAATACCACTTCCAAAGTAGGGCAGGAAGGTAACTTTGGCCTAATTAACCACATCTTCAGTGCAGGAAAAGGCCATGAGTGCAGCTGCAGCCTCCTGTGGGCACCCTGGGCAGAGGCCACTGAAGGTCAATGTGGACTGAAACAAATGTGAATCGTTCCCTCTCCTGCAGGAACAGCTCACAACTCCAAAGCAGGTTTGGTGTTGAC
>NW_020909463.1:0-1007 GCF_003984885.1 Neopelma chrysocephalum | reverse complement strand
TTTTTTTTTCCAGTGGGGAGCGGAGATGAAATTGTGTTTCTCAATCTTCAGAACACTTTCAATTCATTATGGAAAAGGGCAGCTTATTCCAAGAAAGGTTTTTTTAAACCTCAGAGCAAAACATTGCCGGCCTTGGAAATAACTCTGAGCAGGAATGGCTTGGGGAGGCTCTGGCTTGCAGATCCCACCCCCAGCACCCCGGGACAGGGTGATTCCAGTGCCCCACTGGCATGTTCAGGATAATTAGGAGTTGGAGGGGGACAGGCAGCTCACAGTTCAACCCAAAGTCATCCAACCCCTGCTGTTTGATGCCATCAGTTGTTGTTTTCCTGCAGAGCACAAAGGTCACAGATTTGCTTTGAAGGTCAGGAGATTACTGTCTCCCACAGCATATTCCTGGAAAAGCTGCAGCCCAGGGTTGGACAGGGGTATCTTGTGCTGGGTTGGGAACTGGCTGGAGGGCTGGGCCCAGAGAGTGGTGGGGATGGAGCTGCATCCAGTTGGGGTCACCAGTGGTGTCCCCCAGGGATCGTGTTGGGCCCAGTTCTGTTTAATATCTTTATTGATGATTTAGATGAGGAGATTGAGTCCATCATCAGCAAATTTGCAGATGACACTAAGCTGGGGGGGAGTGTGGATCTGCTGGAGGGCAGGAGGGTTCTGTAGAGGGACCTGGACAGGCTGGATCCATGGGCTGATTCCAACGGGATGAGGTTCAACCAGGCCAAGGGCGGGTCCTGCCCTTTGGCCACAACAACCCCCTGCAGCCCCATGGGCTGGGACAGAGTGGCTGGAGAGCAGCCAGGCAGGGAGGGAGCTGGGAGTGTGGATGGACAGGAAGCTGAACATGAGCCAGAGTGTGCCCAGGTGGCCAAGAAGGCCAATGGATCCTCGCCTGGCTCAGGAACAGTGTGGCCAACAGGGCCAGGGAAGTGATTCTTGCCCTGGACTCAGCACTGCTGAGGCCACCCCTGGAGTGCTGTGTCCAGTTCTGGGCCCTCAGCTCA
>NW_020909462.1:0-4390 GCF_003984885.1 Neopelma chrysocephalum | reverse complement strand
ATATCCACCTGCAGGCCATGGAGAGGAGCCCATGAAGGAGCAGATCTGGCCAAGATCTGTGGTTTCCCAGGGAACCCACGCTGGAGCAGGCTGTTTCTGAAGGACTGCCCCCCATGGAAGGCACCCCTGCTGGCGCAGTTCTTGGAGAACTGCTACCTGTGGGAAGGACCCTCAATGGAGAAGTTTGTGAAGAACAGTCTCTCATGAGAGGGACTTCACAATTGAGCAGGGGAAGAGTGTGAAGAGGAAGGAATGGCAGAGACTGAGCATTATGAACTGACCAGAACCTCCGCCCCCCAAATCCCTGCACTGTTCAGGGGAAAGAGACTGAAGAGTTGGGAGTGAATTTGTGCCTGGGAAGAAGAAAAAGAAAAAGAAAGGATGGGGGGAAGGTGTTTTTTAGATTTTTTCTTGTTTTTCATTATCCAACTCTGATTAATTGGTAATAAATTAAATTCATTTCCACAAGTAAGTTTATTTTGCCCACAATGGCAATTGGTAAGTGATCTCCTTGTCCTTATCTTGACTCATGAGCTTCTCATCTTATTTTTCTCCCCCTGTCCTGTTGAGAAGGGGGAGTGACAGAGAGGCTTGGTGGGCACCTGGCAGCCAGCCAAGGTCAACCACCACAGTGTCTTGGAACTTCTTAGTTAATTATATCTTCTGTTGCACATATACATCCCCACTATGTAAACTATTTGTCTGTAGCCAGATCTTCCTCTGTATAAGCAGAGGAGCCTAAGGCTCAAGGCCATATACATTAAATAGAACAGAAAGAAGTTTAGATATGGAAAGTTTTGGAAAATAAACTTCAAGATGATGCCTCTGAAAGGTAATGAAGTTACTTTGGGCTGAACACAATCACATATTTCAACAGTCACTGTAGAAACATGAAAATGCTTGTGGTTTGTCAAATTCTCTCCAAGTCTGGGTATTAAGGCTTTGCCTGGAAGGGTCGAACAAATTGCAGGGGAGGAGAAGGAAGAAATCCAAGAACACATCCTCCTCAGAGCACAGGGTTTCAACTCATTGACAGACATATCACTAAAATTATCCACAGAAAATGTGCAAACCTAACAACACACAACATGCCCCAGAGTACTTTCAGTACAGAACGTAAAGTCCATTTGCCCAAAAAGCTGTGAGTTAGCTTAACAGTTTTCTGTTAGAGACATATAAAAGTTAAGATGTCCAAGGCCAGAGAAAAGATGCAAACATGCAATATGGAATTTAGTAATGATGAAACAGAATTAAATACCTTTTGTTTAGGTTGACATGGAGAAACTGTGAATGCAAGAACATCCAACTACTTGAACAGCTTTTAAAAAAGCAGCATGGGAAAGAACAGAATACTTAAGTGTTTATCTGCATTTGGACAGTTTTTTTGAAAATAAAAACTTTGCCTCCTAGACAGCTAATATGGCATAATTCCCAAACCACAGGCCCTTCTAGACATCACTCACGTCCAATGTTCTCAGTTCTCACTGCTGTAAGTTGCATGTCAGTCAAGCATCAACCCCCTCTTTCCACAGAACTTGTGGGATTATTTTTATGAGTACAAACACAGGAGAGAGAAGTAAGCTGTCAGTTAGACCATTAAGAAATCTATCATCAAATGGGACAATATTCTAAAATTAAAACCTTTCTTTTCTCAGTGTAAGAAAGTTTTGTTAAAACCTTCCAGCACTTCAGCCTTCTGCGTATCAGAAAGAATTCTGGGATAACATTTTGAACTTCTATGAAAAAGAATTGGAAAACTTGCCATGTGGAAAGGCCATGGACTACTCTCTGAAAACATTCTGCTGCCAAAGGCCTACCAGAGATTTAAAATCAGGGCTTGAAGTACTCCTAGTTGAAATGTATGATTTAAGAGAGGTTTTCTCTCTAGTTAGAGCTTACACTACAAAAAGAAGAAATATTAAGTTAATGTTGAAGAGGAAAGCTCAATTACATTTTAAAATTGCTTTTCAAAAGAGATGGTGGGAGTCCTGTCCACTGGCACAGTTGGAATACCATAGAATAAACAAACCACTACATGTACAAAAGCAAGTAATCTTACACTGGCAAGGACTGAGTCTATTCTGTTACAATCACTTCTCTCTCAAAAAATATGTTCTGACTGAGAGCTTTGGCTCTAAATCATTAAATCAAGTTTGATTTGTAAAAATGCAGAACGTTCCTTGCAATTTCTTTCAGTCTTACAAAATCCCAGTAACATACCTACATCCTATTGCATTCCTTCTTTTATTTCACGACACAAATTTCAGCCGCTGAAAAGCTACTTGTGCTTTCTATCATGATACTCCAAAGTATTCAGAATTAGTCATTTAATCTTTATCCAGGCTAAAATAGCCTACTAGAGAAATCTCAGCTTAATCAATTATGTATAAGAATTCTCCCTTTTCTGTAGCGTGTGCGATCACTTGAGCTATAACATCATTTTCAGCTGCAGCAGAATGAACTGAGCAAATACACTGTGGTACAACTCAGTGTAAGTTAATATTGGTCACAAAGCTCATACACATGGAAAGAAGCAACTGCAAAACCAGAATGATTACAAGTGCTGCCAAAGGCCTTTCACATTCCTGAAAAAAAGAATGTGAAACTTGCACCTCCTCACAAGCAAAAGACGATGACAAGAAGCTATCATGCAAGCTTTTGCCTTCTTCTGCCTCTACCAACCTGGAGATGTGAAATCCAGTCTGGAGACCCAGAAGTGTTTAAATACTTGGGGGGGGAAACCAGACCTCCATCCAGCCTGTGAATCCTGACACCCTCCAAACTTGCAATATTTCTTTCATCTAACATATCCTCCATAAGGGTGTTTGTCACTTGACTATCCCACATACCCCTGGTTCTCTCTGAAATTCCAAAAATGGAGAGAAACATCAAGTTAACCTGCTTTAATTTCACCACATTGTTACAGCAGGAAGTGCTCTGAGAAACCCTCTATCAGCTTCCTTTCAGCTGCAAAGCCCTCGAGTCCAACATACAGCCACCCGCAGCCACAGACTGCAGTTCCAGTTTCTTAAGATGGTGGAAAGAGAGATGCAGCAGATGATTCTCCCCCTGCTCCCATTAAGATGAAAATTTTAATGACTGGTAGCAGAAAGAGTTAATTAAAGGTCTCCTTTCTCTTCTAGGAAAAAGAAAAAGTTTTCCAAGTCTGAGCTCCAGTCAGAGGTAACTAGATAGCTAATAAGTTCAGGAGGGATTTAAGTCACTTGAGCAAACTGATCAGTTTTAGAAAAGAGGATATTTCACTGGAGTTTGTTGAGAAAGCGAGTGAAAGGAAACTTCTCACAACACAGACAGGGACAGTAATGACATACCAGGGACAGAGCACTGGAAACTTTCCCCTTGGCCACAAAGTCTTTAAACAGGCAGTAACATTTCATAACTGCAGCCCTGTTCTAGGAAAGGTATAAAGGGGATGCATGGACAAAAGCTTCCTGCCCTCCCAGCTCAGCTCAAACCACATTCAAGATAAGCAGGAAGAACAGCACAAGGAATAGAGGGAAGTTGCTTTTTACTTTCCCTAAATCCAGCTCAAGGATTAGCTAAGGTCAAGACTAGTTGATCACTTCTAGTACCCTCCAACACACCTACATGTCTGCTTATTTCTGTCATAGACATTATTAGCACATGGATCCAGACCCCAGTAAGTGGAGGGAACATCTGTAAGGTCAGCACTGTTCACTGGTACCAAAGGGCCTGGGACAGGGAGTCCCATCTCCACCAGGGATCACTACAGGAGACTCAGCAGCCAAGGAATATGCAAACATGGTGAAAAAATGGATCAGTGTTAAAGCTCACTTAACCTGAGTGAAACTTGGCTACAAAGCACCTTGCACTAAGTAGTGAGACTCAGGACTGTGGCCAAGAGAAGGCATATGCACCCTGGAGATGGGGACACCTCAGAGGAATAACCAAGTCTAAAAACATATCCATGAGATCCTTCTGCAGAGGGGGAAGAAAACCCCAAAGATGCTTTGCATGTATTTGGAATCTGTATGAATATATTTGGGATGAAAATACAGTATCTACACTTCAACTGGTTGAACAGTTTTGGAGCTAGAGATGAAACTGTTTATTGAAATGAAAAGTGTAATTCTGATATTTATACTCCAAAGGGTATGCAATACATCACAAATGTAACTCACAGAAGGTACCAGTTCATCAGAATTCTACACATTTCCATTTGCAGAAATAGACTAGGAGAAGTGTTAGAAGCGACAGGCTGGGGAGATACTTCTATAAAAAAATCACAGATATTTAAACCAGATTAAATTCTAAACTCTAAAAAGTTGCCCTTTAACGTGCATTACCTCAAATCTCTGAAGTATTGTACCTTCCATGCGTTTCCAAAAGCCTATATTATTCCCATTAT
>NW_020909461.1:0-2690 GCF_003984885.1 Neopelma chrysocephalum | reverse complement strand
ATCGATATGTTTGGCTTTTCATGTTCATCCATCGCGGGGATCTGCTTTCCTGCTTCTGGCACCGCAACGGGCTTTGAAGGCAGCTCTGAACTTTGTTCTCGTGTCATTTAATGTCTTTGGCCTGAATCCAGAGTGCAGGCAGCCTCCTGCTGCTCACCTGGCACTCTGGAAGGCAGGGGTGATTCCAGCCCCTCCTCATTGCTCCCCAAAAAAGCACCACTTTTAGAATGTGAGCGCAGCCGGGCACTCACTGCACACACAGACCAGGCTCTGGAGGGAGAGCCGGAGGAAAAACAGAGCTCCCAGTTTGTTTACTACCTCTTGGCACACGTCCAGAGCCAGCTTTTTATACAGAACTTCCCAGGCTCTGCAGCCTGGGCAGCGGGATGCAGCTCTGCCCTGCTCCCAGCACTCCGACTGGTACCAGCAGCATCCTGGCCCTGCTGTGCTGGGACTGGGACGTGTGGAGCTCGTGCCTGTTCAGGAAATTTGTGATGTGTAAATACAGCAGCGTGAGGGGGTGTGTGGTGGAGGGGAATAAGGGATTTCAGTCCATGCTCCACTGTAAAAAATGCTTTTCTGGGTTTCTGAGCTCTCCTGGGAAGCAAAGCTGACGTCACTTCTGAGCAGGGAAATTTGTGGGGGTTTCTGGATGGTGGAAGGAGAGAAAGGTTAATCCACAGGTACTGAGAGACAGGTCCAGTTCTAGATGGAAACCAGGGCTCACAGCAAGAGGTGTTTTGGCAAAGACCTTCATTCCCTGGGTCAAGGGAGCGGGCAAATAAAAAAAAAAAATAAAATTCTGTAACCCTTTTGTACCTGACACAGGAGGGAAAATGCTGTTTTAAACTAGAATGCAATTCCAAATTAAGGAACAGTAAAAAGAAAAAAACACTCATTAGCCTAAAACCAGTTTCACCAAGGACTGACTCCAGCCCTTTTCTAGGACTGGAAGCCCCTGGGCACTGACACTGCCAGGACAAGGCCAGGTTGGACAGGGCTTGGAGCAACCTGGGCTAGTGGAAGGTGTCCCTGCCCATGGCAGGGGGTGGAATTGGATGGGCTTTAAGGTCCCTTCCAGCCCAGACCATTCCATGACTTTATGATTCTACGACCTCTGTGATGACAGGGAGGTGACCCAGAGGCAAATCCCAGAGGGACAAGTCCATCCATCCTGCCTGGCCTTGGAATGACAAAACAGGGCAGGTATCAAATCGCAAATCTCAGGGTGGTTTTTAAACATCCCCCTGCAGTGTTTACTGTAGGACCTGGTGTATCTGAGTCACCATGAAGATTTTCCTCAAGGTCTTTGGCTGGAGGCTCCTGGCAGAGGAGGATTCAGGCTCTGTGGTGGCTCACACCAAGATCTGCACCCCATTATGGGTTTGTTCATGTCCCTCACCCTCACAGCCATTCTGAGGGCAATCCATGGCATTCTTAAGAACTGCTTTTAAATCATCACCATTATAAGTAATGCCCTAATTTGAAGGGATACCCAGTTCTCCTGGATGTAAGAAGTTATTAATTACAATGCAACAGGAAAACTCATTAGGGAATAGAATCAAACTTTCAATTAATGTCATTTTTATCTGGGAACATTAGATGAGCCTTTTTTTTTCCCACTTTAACAAGAATCTGGAAATATTTCCCAACTATTACAGTTCCTCCTATGAAATAATGTGATCTCTTATTTGCATATAAGAAAACAGTTTCTGTATTCACTCTGACTCTGAGCTGCCCTATTTATATCAGGGAATGGAGCTGAAATCTGCCTTTGCATTAAAGGCAAGTCTTTTATTATGCAGAACAGCAGCACATTTTACCAGTCCCATAGTGAACTTGTAGCATTATTTCAGGGTGTTATTTAACCTAGTCTTTAATTTTGGGCTCTACATGAGGCTTAGCAGGGGGGCTGAGCAAAAAACCAAGTGGGGTCTCTTGCTGAGTGTTACACTGACATTTCCTTTAGTCTTTTTTGAAATATTTCTCTTCTTGATCCAAATATTTTACTTTAAATTTTGGTTTCAGTCTCAAAGCAAAACCTGCTTGAAATCACAGAGCCTTCAGGTGCCAGGCATGAATTCCATATCACTTAAAACTGAACAAATCAGCCACCTCCAGACTCCTTTGGTAGTGCACTTAATTTTCTTTCTGATCTGTGAACGTTTTGTGCAGGTTTGGGGTTGGGTTTGCTCTGTTGTTGATATATCTAAGAGGCCATTCCACAGCATCCAAAATCTACAAGTCCCCAGAAACCTGATCTTTAGCTGCAGAACTGACCCAGTGATGTTCCATGTCCATCTAAGCTCTGAATGGGTTTGGTAACATCTGAGTTCTTCTGGTGAATCCTGAACAGCCCCAGGAAAAAAAAGCTTTCAAAAACTTGCTCCTTGAGGGGCTCTGATACACATCCTTTGTCTCCCAGACTTCCACCCTTATTGTTGCTCAAACATCAGATAAATCAGCTGTCTAAAAACAAAAGAAAAGAAGCAATACCAGTAATCATCATTTCATTAGTGATTTAAATTATGAGAACAGAACAGCCAGAGAGTCACCTGGATTATACAGGGAGTCAGGAAACCACAGTCATAGAATGTACCGAGTTGGGAGGGACCCACAAGGATCATCCAGTCCAACTCCTGGCCCTGCACAGGTCCATCCCCAAGAGTCACCCCCTGTGCCCCAGAGGA
>NW_020909460.1:0-358 GCF_003984885.1 Neopelma chrysocephalum | reverse complement strand
ATGTAGCTATCCCCCCAATATTTACGTGGCTATTCCCCCAATATTTACATGTCTATTCTCCCAATATTTATGTGGCTATTCCCCCAATATTTATGTGGCTATTCACCCAATATTTACATGGATATCCCCCCAATATTTATGAGGTTATTCCCCCAATATTTACATGTCTATTCCACCAATATTTGCATGGTTATTCCCCCAATATTTCCATGGCTGTTCCCCCAATATTTACGTGGCTATCCCCCCAATATTTCCATGCCTATCCCCCCAGTATTTACATTACTATTCCCCCAGTATTTGCATGGATATCTCCCCAATATTTATGTGGTTATTCCCCCAATATTTCCATGGCTTTCCC
>NW_020909459.1:0-2784 GCF_003984885.1 Neopelma chrysocephalum | reverse complement strand
GACCACACCAGATCTGATTAGTTCCCTCTCTGATTTTGATCTGGTTCATAGGCTGTGATCTGGTCGTTGTTATTAACTCAATCCAGAGTGGGCTTTCAATGACTTCCTTTTTGTTTGTTTTTTTTTTTTTCCCCAGCAAAATGTCTATTCAAATCAAAGTTAATTTTTATGCAGTTAATTCCCTTATTTATCATCATAAATAGTTTCTATTCTTAGACCACGCTCGGAATAAATTACACGTTAATGCAAATGAAATGGTGGTTCTTTCAAAAGCTTAGGCTGTGTTTCAGTTTTATCCTGTTTTTATGCTCTTTCTTGGAGGTGCAGAAGTTAATTCCCATTATTTTTAAAATCTTGTTTCTTTCAAGATTGCGTTTACATCGAGAGCCGCCGGCCCAACACCCCCTATTTCATCTGCAGCATTCAAGACTTCAAACTGGTAAGGAAACATTTTCACATCTCCTTTTTTCCCTGCCCTGCTGATATTTCTCAGCCTGTCTCTCTTCCTGCAGCTCCTCCTGAGTAAATCTTTCCCTTCTGAAACAGGACCTGGCTTTGGTTTGGGTTCAGTTTAACTGTGCAGCTCAAACTCTGCTCTGGGCCATTTTTAGCTTAGCAGAAATATTAACTTGGAGCTGAGTGTTTTGGGGGAAATTGTGGCTCAGTAAGTTAAATTTTTTCCTGGGAAGTTAAGTTTGGCTGTACCTCTTTCCTCTGGCTTCCTTGAGACTGGGAACACTGGGCTGGCCTGGGGCAGCCTCTGCATCTCAGCTACACTGAGAGACCAGACCTGGGTGACCAGTTTGATTGGGGAAAAATACAAAATAACATCCAAGAACACTTTAGCACTTTACTGTTTAAACCTGCAAAGTCAAGGACCTGTGAGAACAGATGAGAGTTGTGGTTTGCCCCTTTGTGTCTGAATTTGCACATTTAACAGGTTCAGTGTGTTCCTTTTCACCTGCTGGAGCTGCACAGAAAAGCACCCAGTGCAGGGCAGGAGCTGCTGCCTGCTCACAGCCCAGTTTGGACTATGCAGAGCTTTGCAAGCAGGATCTTTGAAAAGGGATCTGTTCCTGCTCCTCCTTGTGCTGCTTGTTGGTGCTTTATTCAAGTTCTGAATAAATTATAAACTGTCCTTCTTACCAATGCATTGTCTGCAGACACAGATCACCCAGGATCTGTTGCTCTGAGCTGTATCTTCCTTTCTTCCAAGCTTTTCCAAGTTTATTCTGTGAGAATAAAATTCTGTGAATATTCTGTGAGAATATTCAGTGAAGGAGAACCTTCCTCAGTGGTGATGTCTGTGGCAGTGATTTGGTTTATTCTCTCTTCCCTCCCCCTTTCTTTCTGGACTTGTTGGATTTGTTGGATTTGTTGGATTCTGGAGCTGTTGGATTTGTAGTTCCCAGGTTCTGCCAGTGGGTTCAGCCACACTTGTCCCAGTCCTGCACATCAGGAGGTGCTTTGGTGTCTCCCTGGAATTCCAGGGGGAGAGTTGCTGACTTGCATTAATTGTTTAAAATATTAACAACAAAAGCTGAAGCTTCTCTTGTCAGCACTGGGCTTGTCCCACAAGTTGAAGCTGTTTGCAGAACTTTGGGAAGTGCATTGCACTGTCTTGCAGCACCTTTACATTTTTTTGGAGTGGTTTCTCTTTACTCATGTTTTCAACTTGGCGTGAGGTTTGCTGGCAGTTTTGAATGATGTTTGACATGGAAATAGTGTCTCTGTTGTATGTTTATTTTTGCTTGCTCAGAGTTCTTTAATTTCTCTGTTAGTTATTTTTTTCCTCTTACTGCCATAATGCATAAAAATGACAAAACCAAAAAGCTCTTGACGCTGATAAAAGCAGCAAAAAACGAATCTCCAGTGTGTGTGTGACCCTTGATTTTACTGTTGGGGGGAAAGGAAAGATGTACAGTGCAAAGGACACTTGATTTCTCTTCCAGTGTGAGATACCAACAGGAAAACAGTCTTGTTTTGCCTTCAGCTAAATATGTCAAGTGAAGCAGAGAAGTTAAAGTCAACAGCTTTGAAATGTCGCCTGCTAATTAAATACATTCTCGTGCTGGTTGTCAGAAAATAAAAGTTTTTGGCTGAGTGTTTGAGCCTGAGCCTGTGCTTCCTGGGGTTCTGGGTGCTGCTCAGGTGCACCAGTTGAGGGTGATGTTTTAGAACCAAAGGATGTAAAAAATTTAAAAATAAAAAGAGCAGTCAGTGAAAAATGACCCAGCCTGATGCACTTGTGTGCTCCTGCAGGGTAAAAGGTCCTGAGGATCATTTTAGGGATGAGACTGAAGTACCATTCAGCTCCATTCTGGAACTAAACTGAGGTTTAACTTGCTTTTCACAGTAATATCTTAAATAATAATAATTAGATGTGATTTTATTCCAGAACTAAAAACCGGTTCTGTGAAGTTTGGCGGTTTCTTCCAGCTGAGTGTTCCAGATTCCTCATAACCTGATGAAGTCACAGCTCCAGAGGAGATGTCACAAACAATTGCAGAGCAGTTGTATTTCAGTGTTTCAACCCTGTGCCTTGGAGAAAGCAGGAATTGTTCTTCTTTGCCTGCTCTTGGCAGTTGCAGCAGTTCTGGCAGGTGGAGTGCTGTGTTTGGGTGCATTAGTTTATCCTTCCCTCACAAGTTTCTCTTTGACATTAAGATGAATCAGTTCTATTAAAAATTACATTAGAGGAGCAGCTCTTTGCCTTTCCTGGAGAACAATTCTGCTTCACCAACAGCCCTAAAATCCTCATGAGGAAACTTCACTGACTCCTAA
>NW_020909458.1:0-3957 GCF_003984885.1 Neopelma chrysocephalum | reverse complement strand
AAAAAAAAAGAAAAGGAAACTCAGGGTGATCTAAAGGCAGTGAATTCTGGGCAAACCTCTCAAGGGGGTGGCCATGGCAACTGTATCTATCCTCTACTGGAAACCAGCCCAGAAAACACCTGAAAGATTCCCCGACAGAAAGAAGAAACTTTAGACCTACTTAAGAATTTGGGAGACGCTCCTGGGAGCAATACTTCCAGCTCCCTTGGAGCTCAGGATGAAACTCCTCATTTAGAATCTAAGAACTCCTCCAGTGTCCAGCACAGCAAATACCCTCCGGGCTTTTGTAGCAGCCGGGGAAAGGAGCAGGCTGCTTTCTGAGCAGCCTCTACTGAGGAGAAGGCAGAAACTGAGCTCCCCTGGGCTCTCCAGGAAAACTTCATCTGACACTTGCCCCACACAAAGAGGCAACTGGGCTCAAGAGTCACAAAAAGGCAAATTTAGCACCAGCTTACTGAGGCAGAGGCTTGCAGGGCTCTCGGAAGGGCTTCAGCGCTATCGCTTGGCTGCTGGACAGTGGCTTCCAATCTGCTTTTTTCACTTGCAAAGCTTCAGAAGAAATACAGCTCTTATTACCAGAAAATCCAATGCCAGACAAACTGGGCTAAGGAACAGCATCCACAGCAGAAGTGTCCTTCAAAATCCCAGTGACTCTCCCCTTGTTTCCACCCAGTCCCCCACAGCCACAGACCCCTCCCTTCACTGGGTTACTCTCTTACTCTTGCGCGGCTTCTTCCCGTTGTTTTACGGTCGCATTCATCTCACATGAGGCCAACGGGAGGTGCTGCAGTTTCTGGGAAGAAGTTCTTGCTTCTCTTCCCTTCTCATCCAAGGCAGTCTTCAAGTCACAAACGCAATGCTCAGACTGAAGACGCTTTTCTTCCTCCTCCCGCAACTGTAAAAGGACGGGAAGAATCCACAGTTGTCAGGGGAGCTTTTCCAGAGAGGAGCCAGCTGCTGCTGAGGAACTCAGGGGCTGCATGTCTGTGTGCATCCCCTCTGCCCAAAGAACTGCAATCCACTCAAGTCCCTTCAAAGCTTCACTTCTCCTACCCCAGGAACACAAGCTGTAGGCCTTTGTCCTCTTTTCCAGCAGCCTCTCCTATGCCTCCACTGCTTTCCTACAGCACGCTTCCAAGCACCCACACTGCCCCTCCCACCTTTTTGGTCCCCTGGGACCCTTCTTGTATTCCCTTGCTTGCTACTCCAGGAAAAGAGCAGGGAAAGAGTTCATCTTCCTAAAGGAAGGCGTCTGGCAAGGGCAGAGGCCAAGTGCTCTGGCACATGTGCTCTGGAGCCCAGGATTGCACCAGGGGAGCATGGGGAGTTTTCTGAGGTGGGGAAGACCCGCACTGTAGTGCAGAGAGAGGCGCCCAGCAGCCCCTGAGCAGGAAGCAGTGGATGCCTGAGGAGAGGCAGCTCTGCTTCAGTGTGGTGGGGCCAGGAAGGGTGGCATCACTGACAAGCTGATGAGCACCATTTCAGCAAAGGCAGCCAGGTGAACTGCTCCCCAGACCTGCCCTGCAGTGGAGAATGGCACCAGGGCTGCGTGGGGAGTCTTCTTAAAGCAGGAAGACCTCAAATGTAGCAGAAAGAGAGGAGCCCCAGCCCCCCTGAGCGGTAAGGGGTGAAACCCTAAGGAGAGGCAGCTCTGCCTCAGCAGGGCGGGTTGTGGGGCAGGGGGTCAGAGGGACAGAGGCAGATCAAAGCCGGATGGAACTGCTGCCTCCTTAGGTCTCCCAAAATACTGTTTTGTCCCTTTTTGTGATGGATAGGAAGCAACAGGCACCCTCAGGTTTATCCCTGTGGGGACAGGCTTTCCATACCTCCGCGTCAGCCCTGACCAACTCCTCCTGCAAGCGCAGATTATCTCCCTCCAGGTGAGCCTCATGCCTTCCAGGAACCACAAGAGCAGTCCTAAAGCATCCAAAATGTCATTGGAAACATGTCTGATCCTGCCTCATTTTTCCCCTGCTGGCTCCCAAAAGACCTCTTCCCCCCTTTCCTACAAGCTCCGGGAAAGCAAAGCCAAGTCTATGCGAGCATTGGAGAATTTCTCTTACAAGGGGCCTCCCTAAAGCAGCCTCAGCTCCCAGGTCAGGCCGTGCTGTTCAGGGCTCCTTGCGCTGCTCTTCAAAGGCCCCACAGATGCGGCTGCACAAACTCCCGGGGCGAGCCCTTCCACCCCCTGAGCATCTCCATGGCAGCAAGTTTTCTCCTTCCGTGCGCTCGGAGCCCCTCGTGTCCCCTGGGACAGTGCTGCTTCTCTTTCCCCCAACGCTTCCCTTCCCAGCACTTAACGCACCAACTCTGCCTTGCCCCAAACCCCCCTGGTCTGCAGAGCAGCCACGCTGCTGAGCTACTGGCAAGTTTCCCCATGGCTCTGGCTCTGTGTGGGGAGAGGGCCCCACAGACAAGGCTTTCTTGCAGACCTCAGCGGGCAAAGGACGAGAGCCCCGAAGCTACGAGAGCAGCTAAGTGCAGACCTGCATTTACCAGTCACCCGGGGAACTGCTTCCACGGGGATCCTCCTTCTTTTTCCAGGCTCATTGCCACAGCCCTCGTCTCACTCACACTTGCAGACTACCCAGAAGACCCGGCTGCTGTTTTGACAAAGCCCTCACCTTTCCCCCTGGGCTTGAGCCTGCCTGTCAGCTGCTTTTCTCACAAGGCACTCCACCATCTCCTCCTGCTGTTGCAAGGCTGCAAGTTTCAAGGGGGTAAATCCCCACTGAAAGGAGAAAGAATCCCCATTAGAAAGACACAGACAAGCTCTGCAGCTGTTGCAAAGAGCAGCTTTCCCCACATGCCAAGCTTACCTGGTTCTGAGCATCACTCTGGGCATGATGCTCCAGTAACAGCCCTGCTACAGCTGTGTTTTTAGAGAGGACAGCCAGGTGAAGGGCAGTGTTGCCGTCAGCGTCTGCCAGGTTGGGGTCGGCACCGTGCTCCAGCAGAAGAGCAACAACTTCTTCCTGCTCCTGCTGGACTGCCTGGCAACAACACACCAAAAGGGAAAGACTTCCAACTTTTACATCCATCCCCCTCTCTCACAACTGCCTCAGCTCCTGAACGCTGCCATAGAAGACCATCTGCAAAGATTAGCTAACAGAGGCCTGTGCCGGGCCCATTGCAACAGGCGTGTTTCTATGGCCCTGCGGTGCAAGGAATCCTGCCACACACCTCCCCTTTCACACACCATCACTAAGCCCCAGCTCCAAGCTCAGAAGGCATTCCACACACCTTCATCAGGGCCGTCCTCTTGAAGCTGTCGGCGAGGTTGGGCTGGCTGTTCTTTCTTAGCAGATATCGAACGACATCTGCATGGCCGTTGGCCGAAGCCAGATGCAGAGGTGTCCTAAAAATTAAACAGACGCTCTTAACCTCGACAGACAAAGGACGAGCCCAAGCTGTGGCTCAGGAGCAGCCAAGGGGTGCCATCAGCGTGGCCCAGAACTCACCGCATCTCCTGGTCTCTCCTGTCGATGCCGACCACCTTCACGTACCAGCGCCAGCGCCTCAGCCAGCCCAGGTCGCCGCGGGCGGCCGCGTGGTGCAGCCTGCCCAGCCCCTGCTCCCGGAGCTGGGAGGTGCTGCTGGAGCTGCTGGCAGCCCAGGGCTGCCCACTGGTGCTGCTGGATGGCGACTGCCCTCGCTTCTTGCTCAGAAGCCACGGCATGGCCCTGCTTGCAGCTCCCAGCAGCAGGAAGGGCAAGAAGCCCCCGGCGGGCTGCCGGGCGCCAAGTGGGGATGAGGAACGGGACGAGGGCGAGGTTTAGGGAGAGGGTGACAAAGGGGACAAGGACGACAAGAAGGACGGGCACGGGGTATGAAGCACAAGGCGGACAAGGTCGCCCTGCGCAGTGCTCGTGTCCTGCAGCTGCCAAGACGGCGACACAGGCGCGCAACCAACGCTCCCCGAGCGGGATGTGCTGCTGCTCCCCGAGAGGCTCCAGC
>NW_020909457.1:0-614 GCF_003984885.1 Neopelma chrysocephalum | reverse complement strand
GCGCTAAGGACCACTGTCCAGACAACTGAAGGCACCACCACCATCATCACACCCACACCAACAGCGCCCACACCAGCCACCAGCAAAGCCAGCACCTCCAGGACAACAGTGGGAAGTACAACAACCTCAGCCAAAACTCCTACAGGAGAAACCTCCACTGTGGCAACCCAGGCTCCAACTTCTGCCACTACTGCTTCCACAACTCCTGAAGGAAAAATAAGAAGCACTGCTGGCACCACGGCTGTCCCCACTACCACACGCCCAACAAATGAAGGCACGACTGTCATCGCAACCACTACTAGGACCTCTCCCCCTCAGACTGAAGGTACAACCACCATCATTGTCACATCCACACCAACTGCACCCACACCAGCCACCAGCACGGCCAGCACCTCCAGGACAACAGTGGGAAGCACCACAACAACCTCAGCCAAAACTGGTCCAGGAGAAACCACCAGTCCAGCAACCCAGGCTCCAACTTCTGCCACTACTGCTTCCACTACTCCCGAAGGAAAAATAAGAAGCACTGCTGGCACCACGGCTGTCCCCACTACCACGCGCCAAACGAATGAAGGCACGACCGTCATCGCAACCACCACCAGGACCTCTCCCCC
>NW_020909456.1:0-1018 GCF_003984885.1 Neopelma chrysocephalum | reverse complement strand
GGCAGCTGCCCCTGGAAGGGCCCAGGCACCTGGGGGTGCCAAGGGGGTGGGCAGGGAGCTGAAAGCAGCTGCATACCCTGTGGGGACAATCCCACAACAACACAATCCATCCTCCAACCGCCCCCAAAGCCTGATCCACCCATGTCCTCCTGCCCATCCCTGCCCACAGCTTTCCCTCTGGGACACCCCAGAGCTGACCCAGGCCCCAGACCAGCATGTCTGTCCACAGTTGTCCCTGCTCCCACTCCAGCCCCATGGGGAAAGAAAGGGACTGCCAGTGAACATGATTTGGGAAAATCGCACTCCTTAGGTGGGAGAACAATGGGGGACATGGGCAGTGGGAACAGCCCCGTGACTGGGATCTCCAGGCACTGGAGGCACTGGGGAGCACTGGGGAATGTTGGGCACCTGGAGACAAGGGGTAGGCTTGGGGAATTGCTCGGCTGTGGCAGTTCCCAGATCCAGCCCACCCCATTTCCCAGCACTGCAGGCCCCAAATGGGTCCAGTCTCCAGCCCCAGAGCAGAGCCCAGGGGGGAAGATCCCCTGCCTTGACCCTCCCTTTGTCACACCCAGGGCCACCACCCACATCACCTGGGTCCCGCTCTGCAGAGCTGCCCCACACGGGGTTCCAAGGGACCCCATCCCCAACAAGGCTCCGGGTCCAGCTCTGTCCCTGGCTGGGACTTGTCCCCAGCTCCCCACAGGCCCTTGTCCCCACACAGTGTCTCTCCAGGGCCCTGGGCCCACGCCAGCGCTGGCCCTGGGCAGGACGTGGCCATGCAGAGGGACAGGGTGAAGGGGCCCTTGTCCCCAGGCAGCCACTTGGAGCTAATTGGGCAAACAGAGCTCCCCTGCCAGCAGGAGGGGTGTTTGTCCCTCCCAGCACCTCTGATAAGCCCTGTTTGCCCATGGCCTGAGGCAGCAGGAAGCCATTCAGCAATCCCGGGGCTTTCCAGCCCTGTCTGATCCGGGCAGTCTGGGAATGGGGGAGGTCAAGGCAGCCTGGACACCTGGGC
>NW_020909455.1:0-3254 GCF_003984885.1 Neopelma chrysocephalum | reverse complement strand
TGAGTGACAGCATCAGTCCCTTCAGAAGGTGATTAAATTTAAGACATGCACACAGTTATTTCCTCTCCTTCTATCCCTGGTCTTCAAGAGATTTCCTGAGCTCATGTGCTTTAAGAACTCAGATCTTCAGAGTTAATTGAGGCAGCAGCAGGTAGATTCCCTTTTACTCTCTTACCCAGAAGGAAAAATCAGCCATCATCATCCTTTTCCCCTGAAAGCCCTTGCACAACGTGTTAATGAGCATGTGGACCATGTATTTCTAAAAATTCTGTTTGTTGAGGAGTAACTTCATAAACCAAATGCATTTGGGGAATGGATCTGAAGTTTTGGAGCTTCTTTATTCAAGAGGGTTATTGTGAGTGCAGAAATTCTAAACATTTCTGAAATTAATCTCTTCATGTGGGATTAAAAACTGTGTTTTAAAGGCAGTTAAGTTGCAGGCACCAACCAGCTTCCCTGAGTTATCTCAAGAGATGGTGTTACTTGGAAATTAAAGGCTGAAGTTGCAGATTTTGTGCGACACAAAATCCCAGCACAAGACTAGAAGGTCCTGCAGTTTGATTCCAAGATCATGAGATCTCTCCTACCCTCTGGAGACTTTCCCTTTCCAGTGGATTTTTATAACAACATCTTCATCTCCTTCTCAGAAGTGGCTTTCTCCAGCGTGACGGTTCTTGACACAATTTTCTGTAGCAGAGCAGTAACTCCTTCCTGCTGCTTCCACCTGCTAAATCTGATTACAGAGCCTTGGGAAAGCACTCAACACTTCCCCCTGGTTACTTTTCCATGGAGGTAATTGCTGCTGTTCCCATGGGAAAAGTGTAGTTCAGGCAGGAGGGGCTGAAGGAAATACAGCGAACAGGGGATGGACTGCAGAGCTGTGGCTGGAGGTGCCCAGTGGAATGATGAGTAAAAACATCCACATTGTCCAGTAAATGTCCAGTTCTGGCCACTGAAAAAAACCCCAAAACCATCTAGAGAAGGAATGGGAAAATCAAATTCTAGAAATAATTACATAAATGTAATAATAATGATAATAATGATTATAATGATGATGATAATAATAATAATAATCATAATAATAATAATAATAGTAATAATGCAGGAGAAGTGGCCCTAGGTCAGAATAGGACCCTGAATCAGGAGGACACTTATGCATAGGCTTTTCTCCTGCTTATTCACCACTGCAGGAGCTGCCATCAGTCCCCATTATTATTAATTCCCACCTGAATTCCCAGCATCTGTGAGCTGTCCCGGGGAAGCAGAGGTTCATCCCTCTCTCTTCACACAGCCAAATGTCTGAGCCGTGGCTGCCTCAGCATCCAGGTCACCTCAGGTGCCCAGGGTTACCTGGAGGTACCTGAGGGCACCTGGGGCTCTGCAGCAGCTCTGCCACAGCTGGTGGGCACCTCAAAGCAAGGCAGAGCACACCATGTGTTTTTTGAAGCTGTGACTTCTTGATGTCCTGATTTATTGTGAGAAGCTGAAAGGTGTCGTAACATCAGTGCTTGGGGCTGCTCTGACACGGCCTGAAATCCAAGAGGAAAAGGCTCAAGTTGCACCAGGGGAGGGTCAGGTTGGACATCAGGAGGAATTTCTTCCTGCAAAGGGTGGTCAGGCCTTGGCAGGGGCTGCCCAGGGAGGTTTGGAGTCCCCACCCCTGGAAGTGTCCAAGGAAGGCCTGGATGTGGCACTGAGAGCTCTGGGCTGGGGGACAAGGTGGGCATTGGGCACAGGGGGGACTCGGTGACCTTGGGGGTCTTTTCCAACCTAAATGATTCTGGAATTCTGTGAATTATGATAGTCTTTAATACTTTTTAAGTGGATCTCCATGAATGACTTGCAAATATCCAGCTGCCACAAAAGCTGCTCCTCTTATTTTGTGGTTTTCGGGAGACACTCCCCATGTCATGATTCAGACTTCAAAATGTTGGTCCCAGATACTTTGAGGGTGTAAATCAATGTAAAATCACTGTCCAAGTCAAAATCTGACCCATCATATATTGGGTTTGAGCTCTAGGGTTTTAAACACTGGCAGGGGCTGCCCAGGGAGGTTTGGAGTCCCCACCCCTGGAGGTGTCCCAGGAAGGCCTGGCCTTGGCACTCAGAGCTCTGGGCTGGGGGACAAGGTGGGCATTGGGCACAGGGGGGATTTGATGATGTTGGAGGTCTTTTCCAACCTGAATGATTCTGGGATTCTGGGATTGCTTTGATCAGGAATAAGCAAGAGACAACCAGTCCCCTAATGAGAGGAGGAGGAGGATTAACTTGTCACAGCAAGTGAAGATTTTAGCTCCGACAGCAAGAAATCCAGTTTGTGTGTAAGAAAGTGAGCACAGTGTGCCCTGTGCTCTGTCCCCTCTGTGCCCTGTGCTGTGTCACCTCCAAGCCCTCAGCAGCAAGGGGCAGGGGCAGCAAACAGCCAAGTGGGAGCAAGAGGAGCAGCAGAGGCTTCACCTGCCCTGCCCTGCTGGGGAGAGCTCACGTGCCAGGACATCCAACCCTGCTGGCAGGAAAAGCAGCCGAGATGTTCGTGAGATAATTAATGTGGTTTCTCTAAATGTGTCAACCAAAAGGCTTTGTGTGCATCTAAGCTGGCAATTTCTCTGGCTGGAAACTTTTTAATTTCTTCCTTACTGATCTGGGAATTAGTGCTGGGAGAAGGGAAGCAGATTTATGACCACACTTCATAGATACAGCTCTACATCTCCTCCATAGCCAAGGGGTGCTCACCTCGTGCGTGGAGCTGGGATTGTGTTATTTAAGGTTTTAATGTTCTAATCTAAACACAAGAAGCAGTTACAGCAGTGCTCGTGCTCATGGCTCAAATTAATACAGAAAGGCTCATTTATTCTGCCCTTAAAATGGATCTATAAAAGTTATTGCCTCACCCTGGGTCTCGGGTGTTGTGCTCATGGTTCCTGTGGCTCCCTTGGGTCACAGTTTGTCCCCAGAGACAGCCTGGTCTGTCAGGCTGGTGCCACCACTGTCCCCAGGGAGCCAGCCCCGGGTGGGTGACACACACTGTGCTGCTGGCACAGCCCAGCCCAGCCCAGAGCTCTCAGGGCTGGGCAAGCTCAGCCCAACACTAAGACCCCCCATGTGGGGTCAGGAAAGACCCTGGGGATGGTCACTGGGAATAGCACAAGTCAGATTTACTGGGCTGCACCAGGAACACCTTCCCTTCCCTTCCCTTCCCTTCCCTTCCCTTCCCTTCCCTTCCCTTCCCTTCCCTTCCCTTCCCTTCCCTTCCC
>NW_020909454.1:0-1861 GCF_003984885.1 Neopelma chrysocephalum | reverse complement strand
ATTGTAGTTTCTTAGTTCATAAAACACAGTAACATGGAACTCAAAAGTATGTTTGTGTGAAAATATGTTTGACAGTGGCCACTGTGAGAGTTTCTATGTGTGAATTTATGATGATTAATGTGTTTTCATCTCACAAATACACAAACACCTTTAAATAAAGACAGAAAACACATAACCCAAAATTGCATGGAGTTCTATTTACAGAAGTGTTTTAGATTGAATAAAAGTTTTAAAGAATAAACCTCATATTTAGAAGCACCTTTAAGCAAAAGTTAAGAGCACAAACTTTGAAGTTAATAAGTTGTTAAGCTTGTTAATGGTAGTGGTATTATTATATGTAATTGTGCTTATTGAAATGTTGTGGGTACAAGAAAGAATGTTGCAGAAATGCAGAAGAAATTGTTCCCACAAGCTTTGTTCTTCCAACAGGTAACATGTTTTGGATGTTCTGGACATACACTGATTAACATGTTCTGACACAGCTCCTTCATCCCTCACCTTGGAGCAAAAAAACCCTGGGTTTAAGGAATTGCCAGAAGAATTCCATCATTTTTACAAGGTAAACTCCCTTTCCCAAGGCCCACTAGGAGTGAATATTTCCAACCTTCCTCTTTGCTTTTGTTTTTCGAAGTGATCTCAGAGGAATGCAGGGAAAACAAGATCATTCCAGCCCCTGGAATTAAGGTCTGGAGGTGTCCCACTGACACAGAACCCACCAGAACCATCCCCAGGACAGGTTTGGAATGGGAGAGATGGAAGAAGATGCATTTCTACTGCTGATTTTTATCCCAAAATCCTGATATATTTTGAGAGAGTGCTTAGAATGCACCCTGTAATTTATTTATGAGTCTTAGGCATTGATGCTCCTCAATAACTTCACTAAGGAGGACGAATCTTTCACCAGAAAGAAGTTTCTGTAGCACTCAAAGGCCTTTGAAATATATATTTATGCTGTATTTACACAAGCAGACACACAACTCTTACTTGTCAGGCACCTGCCTGAGGACAAAGGCCATAATTTTTAGGCAGCTCTTAAATTTTAAAAAAGTTTTATTCCTCTGTTTCTCTTCTAGTTTTCATTTTTGCACATCCTTGAATATTTCTGAACAACACTATGACATCCTGTTAAATCAGCACTGACAAGAAAACCTTTCCTGTCATTTATGGATTTCTTTTTTTTTTAAAACAGTCTTGTTTTAATTTATAAAATTATGGAAATATAGAATGGTTTGGGTTTGGGAGGGCCCTTAAAGCTCATCTTATCCCAACTCCTTCCCATGGGCAGGGACACCTTCCACCAACCCAGGTTGCTCCAACATGGCCTTGGACACTTCCAGGGATCCAGGGGCAGCCACAGCTTCTCTGGGAATTCTATTCCAGGGCCTCTCCACCCTCCCAGCCAGGAATTCCTTCCCAATATCCCATCTCTCCCTGCCCTCTGGCAGTGGGAAGCCACTTCCTGTGTCCTGTCCCTCCATCCCTTGTCCATAGTCTCTCTCCAGCTCTCTTGCAGTCTCCTTTCCTGGCAGCACATTCCTACTTTGGGAATCCTGCCCATTTGATCCATAATTCAGGGCAGAGGACCCTCTGTTTTCCAAGCAGACCATCCACCAGCCTATTTCTGATCTTATTTCTCCTGGCTGGGTCTTTGTCCTCTATTTTTAATAGAGAAGATGTAAAGGCCATGAAGAAATCCTGGGATCAGGGAATCTCAGAATCCCAGAATGGTTTGGGTTGGAAGGGACCTTAAAGTCCATCTTATTCCAAACACTTCCATGTTCAGGGCCACCTTCCACCAGCCCAGGTTGCTCCAGCCTGGCCTTGGACACTTCCAGGGATCCAGGGGCAGCCACAGCTTCTC
>NW_020909453.1:0-3171 GCF_003984885.1 Neopelma chrysocephalum | reverse complement strand
AGCATTTCTAGACCCTCCCTGATGTCTCTGCACCAGCTCTGGCTGCTCCCTGGAACACAAAGCCATGGGCTGATCCTGACTCCCTCTGCATGACCTCTTGCAGCACAAGGGTCCCCGTTAAGTGACATTTCTTTTTCCTCACCTTCAGTCTGAACCTTCCATGCTACTCTTTCTGGAGATTTCATTCTGTTTCCAATATGGAGAAAAGCTCCATCCTGTCAGATCTCCTCTAGATCCTCTCCAGATCATCCTCATTCTTCCAGAAGGGGTTCCCCACACTCAGACAGACCAGTCCAGATGTGTTGACCCCAGGACTGAGTCCAGGGGTTGACAACTCCCTCGTCTGGGTGCCCACACTACCCCTAAGGCAACCCCATGTGCAGCTGGCCTTAAATCAAGGGACCATTCTGATTCTTTTTAACGTCACAGAATCAAGTGGCACCGTGACACTGCAGGGCCTCATGGAACCAAAGGAATGCAGGGACACTGGAATTTCGTGGAACCAAGGGACCATTGTTACATGCGGGGTCTCTTTGGAACCAAAGGAACTCTGAGACATCTCAGAGCCTCATGGAACCAAGGGGCCACTGTGCCTCCCCAGAACTCCATGGAATCAAGCAGAGCTGCTGCCCCCCCCCCGCCGCCACACGGACCGGAGTCACCGGCTCTGCCCCTCTTGGACACCTCTGGAGTCAGCGTGTTCTTGGGCAGCACAACTGATCTCAGACCAGAGAGTTTCCCAGATTTTGCTTTGCCCCCTCTTTCTGCTGGTTTAATTTTTGTTCTTTGTTCATTTAGGGAGAAAAGGGGGATGGGAGGCACCTGTTGATACCTGTTTTTATCTGTTTACAAAAGGGAGTTGGGGCAGAGGGGAAGAGAGGAGGCAATTTCTCTCTCTCTTGTAGCTTTGAACTGTTTTGTTGGTATTGCTGTTTTTGCTGCTATATTTCTTGTCAGTAAACTCTTATTTTTTCACTTATACCTCCTTGTATTTATTCCCCATCACTACTGGGGAATAAAAGGGGAGTGAGTTCATTTTATTGGAGTTCCCACCCCAATATGTGTCTTTAAACCAGGACAGGTTGCTCAAGGGATCCCTGAAATTTGGCATCATTCACAAAGAACTGGAAAATGCAGTTTGTCCCATTGTACAGAGAGATAGTAAAGATGTTCTATAGTGGTGTTCAAGGGCTGGTCACTGAGGGATTTCATCAGGAAGTTGCTGCCAAGAGGACTTTGTACCATGGAGTTTATTTGACACTCTTCATTCAGTAACTTCCCATCCACCACATCTTCCACTTCTTCTGTCCAGCTCTCACCAGTCTGGCCATAAGGAGACCACAGGACACCATGTCAAGGGCCTTGATAAAGTCTGGGCACACAACATCCCCTTCTTTTCCCTCCCACAGGGGTTCTGCAATCCCTGCCTTGTCCTTCCCATGCCTGGGAATGGCTGCAGGAAGACTTGCCAGATCCCCTTCCCTGCTGAGCCTGAGCAGTCTGGAACTCTGCCAACCCTCCTTGGTGCCCTGTTTGCAGACTGGTTCCATGTCTGCCTTTGCCAAGGCCCCAGGAAGCTCTGGGATGGCTCTGGCCTTTCCAAGGGTTTGGGAGAGGTCTCCCAGTGACACTGCCCAGTCTTCTCAATATCCCTGACACCAAAACCTTTTCCATACCCCACACTTCCAGAGGAGTGCCCAGGACACAATACAGGTTGTCCTGGTGGTTCTGGAGAATGAGAGGGGATTTCTCCCTAGAGGCCAACCCCTCCAATTGGATTTGAGTGCAGCTGAAAGCTTCCCTCAGCATTTTCCCCAGTGCCTCCCTGCCCTGAAGGTTTCTGGTCATCCGGCTGGAGCTGAGGGGGTTGGTCAGGTGCCTGAGGAGGGTGTAGAACAAGGGCTGTGTCCAACTCTGCCAGGAGGGCTGTGCTGGGCAAGGCTGAGGAGGCTGCAGAAAACAGTGGCCCTGGGGAGGTGAGAGGAGCAGGTGGAGAGACCTTGTGCCTGCCCACACTGGGCAGGAGCTGCCCCAGGATGGCAGCTCTGAAGCACTCACAGGATGTCCCTGTGAACAGGAGGGGAAGACTGGATCTGAAAATGAAACCTGGAAAGCAGAGAGCAGGAGTGTCATAGTGACACTGCAGGAGAGTTCCAGCCCTGGAGCAAGGTCACAGAAGAAGTGACCCAGTCCATGCCCTGCCCTCAGAAGATCCCACAGTATCCTGGAGATGCTGGAAGGGAGCCCAGCTTTGCTTCACAAGTTCCCAAGGCCTGTCCCTGCCTGTGCTCCAAGGGCTTCCAGCCCACAGGACTGTGCTCAGAGAGCACTCAGGCCTCACAGCGAGAAAGGGGTTCAGGAGGACAGTGTGGAAGTGGAAAGAGAGCAGCTCTGCAAAGACCAAGCACTGCTGTTCCCTGGCAGTGCTGCTGGGCTGGGATTATTGTCCCCTTCCCGTTTTCAAAGACACCCTGTCCTGCAGTGTGCTGTCCTTTAGGAACATCTAAGAAGAAGGGTTTAGGACAAAGAAGGCACTGCAGGGTTCTTTATTTTGTTTAAATACTCAGCGAGCACAATTCATCCTTTATACATCTCTGGGTCCAATTCAATATGTAGACCCTAAATTAGAAGGCAGATGCATGATAATATTTCATTGCATGGAAAATTATTGCAAGAAGAACTTGATGACCTCCACGAGAAACCTGAGCAGGAAGGCTCGGCCATTAAGGAGTCCCATTCTGAATGCTACACACCAGAAAACAGGCACTTTATTGCTCCTGAAAAGCATCCAGTCATCATTTTCCTTATGGCATCCCTGAGCTCCTGGTTCCTCAGGCTGTAGATGAAGGGGTTCAGTGCTGGAGGCACCACCGAGTACAGAACTGACACCACCAGGTCCAGGGATGAGGAATAGATGGAGAGGGGTTTCAGGTAGGCAAACGTGATAGTGCTGAGGAACAGCGAGACCACGGCCAGGTGAGGGAGGCACGTGGAAAAGGCTTTGAGCCGTCCCTGCTCAGAGGGGATCCTCAGCACAGCCCTGAAGATCTGCACAAAGGAGAAAACAATGAAAACAAAACAAACAAATATTAAACAGGCACTAAACACAAGAATCATAAGTACTCTGAGGTAGCCTGAGTGTGAGCAGGAGAGCTTGAGGATGTGTGGGAG
>NW_020909452.1:0-582 GCF_003984885.1 Neopelma chrysocephalum | reverse complement strand
CTGTTTCCTGAGCCCCATCCCTGTCTATCCCTTTTTCCTGAGCCCCAACCCTATTTCCTGAACCCATCCCTATTTCCTGAGCCCTGTCCCTCTCAATCCCTTTTTCCTGAGCCCCATCCCTGTCAATCCCTATTTCCCGAGCCCCGTCCTTCTCAATCCCTATTTCCTGAGCTCCATCCCTGTTTCCTGAGCCCCATCCCTTTTTCCCGAACCCCATCCCTGTTTCCTGAACGATCCCAGGTGCGAGATCTGCAATCCCTTTTTCCTGAGCCCCATCCCAGCCCATCCCTCTTTCCCGAGCCCCATCCCTGTCAATCCCTATTTCCTGAGCCCATCCCTGTTCCCCGAGCTCCATCCCAGCCCATCCCTATTTCCTGAGCTCCATCCCAGCCCATCCCTATTTCCCGAGCCCCATCCTTCTCAATCCTTGTTCCCCGAGCCCCATCCCCGTCAATCCCTGTTCCCAGAGCCCCGTCCCTCTCAATCCCTATTTCCCGAGCCCCATCCCAGTTTCCCGAGCCCCTTCCCGGCGTTCCCAGGTGCGAGATCTGCGGCTTCACGTGCCGCCAGAAGGCCTCCCTC
>NW_020909451.1:0-397 GCF_003984885.1 Neopelma chrysocephalum | reverse complement strand
CTGAGAAACCTGCACAGCTTGAAGCGTCTCTCTGCCATCCTACAGTCAGGCCTCGAGGGCACCTGCTGCAGGGACTGGAGACGCGAGGGAAAAGCTCTGGGGCACAGAGTCCCAGAGAATGATATCAAGGTCACCTGCTGCAGGGATTGGAGACGCCTCGGAAAATTTCCGGGTCACCAATCCTGTGCTCTGGTCTTGAGGGCGCCCAAATGAGCGAAAAGCAAACAAAACAGTATGGGTTATCAAGTCCTGCCGTGCGGCCTCAAGGGCAGCTGCCGCAGGGATTGGTGACACCTCGCAAAAGCTCCGTGTCACCAAGTCCCGCGGTCTGGCCTCGAGGACACTTGCATGACAGAAAAGCCACCAAAACGCTCCGGATCAGCAGGGAAGGAGTTGG
>NW_020909450.1:0-2656 GCF_003984885.1 Neopelma chrysocephalum | reverse complement strand
GGATTCTCAGAATTTTATTTGTGTTGGAACCCTCAGGGTACCCCCAGCCCTGCCTGCCTTCCTCCCCAGGCTCCCCCTAGCCCTTCCCAGGACACCACGACAGCCCCCAGGGTCATCAGCCCCTGGCCCAGCAGTGTTGCTGAAGGAGTGGTCTCCAGCTCCCCACAGACAGACCCTGCCCATGGGGAACCCCCAGGAGATCCCCGGTGGTCTCATCTCCCAGGAGATGTCCTGACAGTTTTTTATTCTGCTTTAGTGATGAATATCAATACATGAGTATGTAAAGAATAATTATGACAACTGGCATGCAGTATGCAAAGCACATGTGGCAGTAGTTTTATAACTAAGTCTTGTACACAAAGAAAATAAAATAGAAAAGAAATAGTTGGAAGGTTTTATTCAGTGTCTCCTCTAAACAGACATCAGGAGCTTGTATTTGATCAAAATGTATATTTTTGAATCCCACCGAGGTATGTTTTAGACAGCAAAACACCACTTCCTTTTACTTCATTGTAGCAAATATTGTTGCACATTAATAAGTCTTTGATGCTTAACTAACTGTTTGTCATTTGCTAGCACGTATGCAGCTATGCACAACATTCACTTCCAAGTGCTCATTGTCAGATAAAAATAGGAAGAGATGAAATTCGTTAGAGAAGAAAATATTTCTTCCCAATTTTAACCAAAGGATGTAATCGTTGGGGTTTTTATGACCTCTTTTATTTATCATTTTATTAACCAGTGAATACATTTTTAAACTTTTTCCTATAAAATTGAAAGGAGGATTTTAGGGAGCAAGGTCTAGGAATTAGAATTCTGTATATCTTGGTGCCAGCAATATGTCTTTATGTTGTAGTTTAACCACAACCAGCAACTAAATACTACTTAGCCACTCAGTCTCCATACATCCTCGTCCTCATCCATTCAGAAAGAAAAGGTAAACCTCATGGTTTGAGATAAAAACAATTTATTAATTGAAACAAAATATAATAATATATAATAGTAGTAGTAGTAATAGTGGTAATTTTATGAAGAAGGAGAGAGTAACAAACCCAAGTTACGTGCAGTACAATTTCTCACCACCTGCTGACCGGTGCCCAGCCTGCCCCTGAGTCACAAACAGCCCCCCTCTGGCTAACTCTCCCCAGTTCATATACTGGGCATGACATTCTATGGTATGGAATATCCTTTCGGCCAGTTTGGGTCAGCACCTCTGGCCATGCTGCCTCCCAGCTTTTTGTGCAGCTCCTCACTGGCAGAGCATGA
Source organism: Neopelma chrysocephalum (assembly GCF_003984885.1). Classification (NCBI taxonomy): domain Eukaryota; kingdom Metazoa; phylum Chordata; class Aves; order Passeriformes; family Pipridae; genus Neopelma; species Neopelma chrysocephalum. The sequence continues at coordinate 1,390 of NW_020909450.1, read as the reverse complement.
GACACCAAAAAGTCCTTGACTTAGGGTCGAGGTAAGCACTGCTCTGCAACAGCCAAAACATCAGTGTGTTATCAACATTATTCTCATACTAAATCAAAACCACAGCACCATACCAGATGCTAGGAAGAAGGATGAAGTCTGTTCCAGCCAAAATGAGGACACTGTATAATACCCTTTGAGTACAGCAAAAATTCTCTCTCTTCAAAACTTTTACTTTAAATAATTCACAGCAAGGCTAGAAATTGTGTTTAGCTGTAGTGATTCTAATTCTATGTGTTGGTTTGTAACACTTTGCCCTTGGACATGATACATATTGCTATAGCCAAGTACATTACTGGGCATCTTCAAGCTGTAGGTTTGCTGCTGGTGTGATGGTCTGAGGACAATGTGTTCCCTTAGAATGCTGGAGTAATAAGGAAACAGTCAACACTTGAGAAACATAAGATTGTTCTGGCCTAAATAATCTCAGCATGGTGAAATTTCAATAGGTCAACCGCAAATATTCAGTCACACATGACAATGAAAATAGCATGCATCCCTGTAGTTGTCTACAAACAGTTTGTAGACTTCTGCTCAGTTTGTTTCAGAATAAATTAATGGCTAAATTTGAAACTGTCCCACTGTATGACTGAAGGGAAATGACATAAGGCCTTTGAAATCCACCAGCATAGTTGGTCTACCTAAAACTCTCACCAGAAGCTGTTCTCTTTTATTTCTCCCTTTCCTCATATTTTCTCTGGGAAGAAGGGAGCTAAGATCCAAAGATAGGAGAACAAAAGATATTTCCCACATGCAGCTTTTTCAGTTTTGCAGTTTCTTTTGTTCTAATCAGTTTTTGAGTGAGACGGACAAAAAGGTCCAAGATGTTGAGTATTACCTGACCTGGTCTTTTCAGTCACATTGTTTTGTGAAAATCCAATTTTCTACTGGCATCCCTGAAGAGTTGTGGGATAGGAATACCATGTACAGCCATTCCTGTCTCATTTGAAACAGCTCTTGGCTGACCTTCTCAGCATGGCTGGACTGCTGACTTAAGCTCTTTCAGAATATGTTTCCTCTAAAACAAAGTGTGAGAGAAGCAGCAGGCAGTCTATCAGTATAATCCACATACAAATGAAGCACATTCTTGTGACAGGATTGACCAAGTTAGTTTAAAAGCATTGTCTAACAGGAGATAGTATACAAATTAAGGAAGTAATTACATTACTACCCCAGATCATTTCATACATGTGCAAATACAAGTGCAGTAAAATCAAATCGATTTTCAGACACATGGCCCACCTACAACTTCTAGGGACACTCCTAATACTTCTCAGGGACTAACACAAAAGTCAGAAAAGGATGGAAATTATTTGATATTGAACAACAGCTTTGCTTTGCCCAGTGATAC
>NW_020909449.1:0-2554 GCF_003984885.1 Neopelma chrysocephalum | reverse complement strand
TTAGGAGTGTCCCTAGAAGTTGTAGGTAGGCCATGTGTCTGAAAATCTATTTGATTTTACTGCACTTGTATTTGCACATGTATGAAATGATCTGGGGTAGTAATGTAATTACTTCCTTAAATACTATCTCCTGTTAGACAATGCTTTTAAACTAACTTGCTCAATCACAAGTATGTGCTTCATTTGTATGTAGATTATACTGATAGACTGCCTACTGCTTCTCTCACACTTTGTTTTAGAGGAAACATATTCTGAAAGAGCTTAAGTCAGCTGTCCAGCCATGCTGAGAAGGTCAGCCAAGGGCTGTTTCAAATGAGACAGGAATGGCTGTACATGGTATTCCTATCCCACAACTCTTCAGGGATGCCAGTAGAAAATTGGATTTTCACAAAACAATGTGACTGAAAAGACCAGGTCAGGTAATACTCAACATCTTGGACCTTTTTGTCCGTCTCACTCAAAAACTGATTAGAACAAAAGAAACTGCAAAACTGAAAAGGCTGCATGTGGGAAATATCTTTTGTTCTCCTATCTTTGGATCTTAGCTCCCTTCTTCCCAGAGAAAATATGAGGAAAGGGAAAAATAAAAGAGAACAGCTTCTGGTGAGAGTTTTAGGTAGACCAACTATGCTGGTGGATTTCAAAGGCCTTATGTCATTTCCCTTTAGCCATACAGTGGGACAGTTTCAAATTTAGCCATTAATTTATTCTGAAACAAACTGAGCAGAAGTCTACAAACTGTTTGTAGACAACTACAGGGATGCATGCTATTTTCATTGTCATGTGTGACTGAATATTTGTGGCTGACCTATTGAAATTTCACCATGCTGAGATTATTTAGGCCAGAACAATCTTATGTTTCTCGAGTGTTGACTGTTTCCTTATTACTCCAGCATTCTAAGGGAACATTGTCCTCAGACCATCACACCAGCAGCAAACCTACAGCTTGAAGATGCCCAGTAATGTACTTGGCTATAGCAATATGTGTCATGTCCAAGGGCAAAGTGTTACAAACCAACACATAGAATTAGAATCACTACAGCTAAACACAATTTCTGGCCTTGCTGTGAATTATTTAAAGTAAAAGTTTTGAAGAGATAGAATTTTTTGCTGTACTCAAAGGCTATTATACAGTGTCCTCATTTTGGCTGGAACAGAGTTCATCCTTCTTCCTAGCATCTGGTATGGTGCTGTGGTTTTGATTTAGTATGAGAATAATGTTGATAACACACTGATGTTTTGGCTGTTGCAGAGCAGTGCTTCCCTCGACCCTAAGTCAAGGACTTTTTGGTGTCTCATGCTCTGCCAGTGAGAAGCTGCACAAAAAGCTGGGAGGCAGCATGGCCAGAGGCGCTGACCCAAACTGGCCAAAAGGATATTCCATACCATAGAATGTCATGCCCAGTATATGAACTGGGGAGAGTTAGCCAGAGGGGGGCTGTTTGTGACTCAGGGACAGGCTGGGCACCGGTCAGCAGGTGGTGAGAAATTGTACTGCACGTAACTTGGGTTTGTTACTCTCTCCTTCTTCATAAAATTACCACTATTACTACTACTACTATTATATATCATTATGTTTTGTTTCAATTAATAAATTGTTCTTATCTCAAACCATGAGGTTTACCTTTTCTTTCTGAATGGATGAGGACGAGGATGTATGGAGACTGAGTGGCTAAGTAGTATTTAGTTGCTGGCTGTGGTTAAACTATAACATAAAGACATATTGCTGGCACCAAGATATACAGAATTCTAATTCCTAGACCTTGCTCCCTAAAATCGTCCTTTCAATTTTATAGGAAAAAAGTTTAAAAATGTACTCACTGGTTAATAAAATGATAAATAAAAGAGGTCATAAAAACCCCAACGATTACATCCTTTGGCTAAAATTGGGAAGAAATATTTTCTTCTCTAACGAATTTCATCTCTTCCTATTTTTATCTGACAGTGAACACTTGGAAGTGAATGTTGTGCATAGCTGCATATGTGCTAGCAAATGACAAACAGTTAAGCATCAAAGACTTATTAATGTCCAACAATATTTGTTACAATGAAGTAAAAGGAAGTGGTGTTTTGCTGTCTAAAACATACCTCGGTGGGATTCAAAAATATACATTTTGATCAAATACAAGCTCCTGATGTCTGTTTAGAGGAGACACTGAATAAAACCTTCCAACTATTTTTCTATTTTATTTTCTTTGTGTACAAACTTAGTTATAAAACTACTGCCACATGTGCTTTGCATACTGCATGCCAGTTGTCAAAATTATTCTTTACATACTCATGTATTGATATTCATCACTAAAGCAGAATAAAAAACTGTCAGGACATCTCCTGGGAGATGAGACCACTGGGGATCTCCTGGGGGTTCCCCATGGGCAGGGTCTGTCTGTGGGGAGCTGGAGACCACTCCTTCAGCAACACTGCTGGGCCAGGGGCTGATGACCCTGGGGGCTGTCGTGGTGTCCTGGGAAGGGCTAGGGGGAGCCTGGGGAGGAAGGCAGGCAGGACTGGGGGTACCCTGAGGGTTCCAACACAAATAAAATTCTGAGAATCC
>NW_020909448.1:0-3063 GCF_003984885.1 Neopelma chrysocephalum | reverse complement strand
CAGCACTCCAGGGGTGGCCTCACCAGTGCTGAGTCCAGGGCAAGAATTCCATTCTGCTTCAAGGACAATCTGGAGCAGACACTAAACTGGGCAGATTCATCACCTGATTACCACAGGCCAGGACAGAAGAAGTATAGAATCAACTGGGTTGGAAAAGACCTCCAAGAAGGCCGGAAACACGGAATCAATCAGGTTGGGAAAGACCTTCAGCATCATCAAATCCAATCTTTGGCCAACCACCACCTTGTCAACTCAACCATGACACTCTGGCCTTGGGATAAGTTAAATATCATAACAGAGGAATGGTCCCTTCCAAGCCAAACCCTCCTCTGAGTCTGTGTTCACAGCCCCCTGAGGTGCAAAAAGCATCACAAAGCAACCCCTGAGGGACTCAGGTACAAATTATCACATTAGTTTTGAAATTACAACACTAAAACACGGTAGATTGTCCCCAAAATCAGCTTAATTAACATTTGCCTGGAGTAAAGAGGTGCTAAGGATTGTCCTCAAAACCAGCTTAAGTAACATTTATCTGGAGCAAAGAGGTGCTAAAGACCCTTCCGGGCAGCAGAAGTCACCGTTGCACTCGGGTTTATGTTTAGAGAAGTAAACATTTACACCGAGGGGAAAGAAATCCCCTCTCACTGAAAGAAATGCAGTGTTTGTTTGTTGTTGTCATAACAAACAGGCAAACAAAGCTTTTACAGTCAAACATTTCTGGGAGTTGGAGGACGCAGAGCCCAGGGCTGAGGTGGTGGTGTGAAGAGAGATTCCACTGATTTCCACGGCAAAAAGCTGGATAAGAGGAGGATTTACCTTAAAGCTCATCCAGTTCCACCCCTTGCCATGGGCAGGGACACCTTCCACCAGCCCAGGTTGCTCCAGCTTGGCCTTGGACACTCCCAGAGATGGTTCAACCCACTCCTAACCTGGCAGAACCAGAGCCTTGGAGCCCCTGGGCTTGGAATCGAGAGTTTTTCATACTCCACATCCACCCAGAAGGAAAGGAAGGACAGAAATAGCAGCACAGCCCGGGGTGTTCAGCCAGACCTCGTCTGCCCACTGTCTGGCCAAAGCCCTGGGCTGCTCTCAGGTACCAGATCTATTTGTGAACCTCTAAAAAGCTGCAGAAATTCGATATATTTAGAGTCTGGCCTATTTGAAGCCCGTGTGGGTGCACACGGAGGAAGAGGGCGGACGACAAATATTTTGCTAAGGATGTTTTGGGGGGAATATGTTCAATAAAATACCTCTGGTGCGTTTATTTAAGAAATGTATTAAGGTGGGGACTCAGTCACTGTGGTCTTCAAATTGCTGGACAAGCCCAGGAAGGGAGTCACAGGTGGGTCTGGGCTGAGCTGGGATAACCCAGAGGGACTGAATGTACTGTTTGGAAAAGCAGGGATGGCATTCCCTGCTCACAGCTTTGGGAACACACATTAAACCCTTTGATTTCAGGGCTTCTGGCATCCTGCAAAGGCTTAGGAAAACACTGGGGGCTGTGCACACATTTCCACTCCGGGCTTTGGCACGGGATGAAGGAACCTGAGGGCAGGTCTGGGCTACCCAGGCACTGGGAGAGGAGCAGCCAGGAGGTGCTTCTGCACTGATTTGTCCTGCTCTTTGTGCCTTTTGCCACGGCAAAGAGAGTTCAGGGCAGTCTGAGGGCACAGATTCTGCTCCCAGGGGAGTGACTTCACTCCTGGAACCTGCCCCCTCACCTTACAGGGAGCAAACCCAGCACAAAGCCCCAGGAGCTCCAAAATCCTGCCCAAAGCAGCGAATCCCACTTTTTCTGTCTCCAAAATTTTGAATTATTACAGTGCAGGGTCTGGATTTACAGCTCTGGTTGTCTGTTCCTCCACTGGAGTCAGCAAACAGGGTTTGTGTTCTCAGAGAGGTTTAAAAAACAACCTGATTAAGTTTTTCTTTTCCCCCCAACATTCCTGCCACGTTTAGTACCTACAGGAGTTCCCAGTGGGAATAAAGGGGGTAAAACATGCTCTGGTCAGACCTGAGCTGTACATCCAGCCAAGAATGGGAATTAAGAGTGTGGAAAACAGAGCTTTGAGTCCAGGCTGTGGCTAAAGCAGAAGGGACAAGCAAAATCCAACCCTGGGTTCAAAAATGGGGTTATTTTAACACCAGCTTTGGTCTCATCACACCAGAGGTGCAGAGGGAGGATTGGAACAAGAGGCTTCAGCACCAAATTCCCCTCCCAATGCTCAGACAGGTTTGACCAAAAATACTACCAAATATAAATATATATAATATAATATACAAAATAATTATATATTTTATCATATCATTAATGGTATAATATACAATAATTAATATTATATATTTTTATATAATAAATATATTTATTATATATTTATATAGAATATATTTATATAGAATATATTTATTTTATATAATAAATATATAATATATACTATATAATAATAAATATATAATATATAAAATATAACATTAATTCTATATAATAATATAAAATATAATATAAATATAATATAAATATAAGATGAAATATAAGATAAAATATAATAGAAATTAATTATGATGATTGTAATAATAATAATAATAATAATAATAATAATGGCCCCACATTAATGAGAATCTGTCTGATTATTTAGTCTACGAACTTCCAAGAGGAGGGGGAAAAACCTCTCTGTGAAATAAATGCACTTGATGCCTCCAGCTGCCCCTCAGGGCAGCCCAAACCCTCCCTCCTGGCTCGGAGAAGGTGAGGAACCCTCAGTGCAGCCCCTGAGCTCGAGGCCATCAGGTTCTCCTGCCCAGAAAAGGGCTGTTCTACTCTGCACATCCATCACCCTCCAAGAAATCATCCTTGGAACGAGTCCCAGGAGCTGCACTGGGGGTGGAAAACAGCAAAAAACTGATGGAAGTTCCTCTGTTTTAGTGAGGAAACGATGGATTTCAGCCCTGCCCTGAGCTCAGGAGGTTTAACCTTATATATATATATAATATTCTGACCAGCTGAAATTGGGATTTTAATTTTGCACCTTTGCTTTTTAAACCTTTGCTTTTTAAACCTTTGCT
>NW_020909447.1:0-594 GCF_003984885.1 Neopelma chrysocephalum | reverse complement strand
TCCAGAAGGTTGCCTTTTGTGATTTTGGTTTTGTTTTAATCTCTCAAATCACACCACTCTGGAGCATGCTATAAACAAATTGGGAAGGGAGTTGTTGTTATTTAAAATCATGAATGGCATTTGTAAGGTGCTCGTCACCCAACATTGCGTGCTTTGACGTGATGTGAAAAGTACATCATCCTCCAGCCAGCTTCATTATAAGCACTAAGGCTCTCCAGCCTGAGTTGTGTGCTTTTAAAAGCCAGGTTATGCTAGCAGCAGTGCTCTTTCTTGCAAATCCCGTTAGTTTTGCTCTGAAGGTAGCTATCTTCGTAGTTAAGAGTACCATTATATGAATAAAAAGCATGTCTCTTGATAAAGGAGAATAAAGTTCTTTGCTCGTGCTGACTGCACCGTTAACTCCACCCATTTGAGAATAAAATATCTAGGTACTTTGTTTTCCTAAGCATAATGCTGTGAGCTTTATGCCTGACTGTGAAGAGAGAGCGTGAGGAAGGGGAAGTGTAATAGGAAATGACCGAGACATTGACTTTGCCTTGGTTTTGAGTAGAATTTTATAGCTACAGATGCTGAGTGTGGCCCTTGGAGTCAGAA
>NW_020909446.1:0-1838 GCF_003984885.1 Neopelma chrysocephalum | reverse complement strand
CAGCTCAACACACCAAGTGCCCTCAGTGTCCTCACATGGCTTCAAATGAAGGCCATTGCCCTCCTTTGGACATTCTCTAATGGCTTCATGTCTTTTATATTGTAGTGCCCAAAATCATAGAATCACATGGAATGGTTTGGGTTGGAAGGGACCTTGAAGCTCATCTTGTTCCCCTGCCATGGCCAGGGTTGCCACACAGTAGTCCAGGTTTGGGAGAGGATTTGGATCAGCTCACAGCACTGAAGAGTCTCTTCATTCCCAGGTAAACTGGCCTTTTTTGCCCTCAGGTGGAGGGTACTCAGGGGAACTCACTCTCTGCCAAGGAGTTCCCTGTCTGAGCACATGTGATTCCAGGAGGCTGAACACCACAGGCCTCTGGCAGGGTCTTCTTCCACCACAGCACCAAACCTGGGACACGAGAGATCCCCACTGGGTCATCTCCAGCTCCCTCACATTGTCTCAGCTGCAGTGCTGGACTGATCACATCCCTTTCTTCCCCACATCCTTGTCTTCCATGAAGGAGCTGCTGGTACAGGGAACAACTGTGCAAATCCTGGGCAGTCAATGGCACCAGTTGGTGAGAACCTGGGATTCTTTACTCCAACACAGATTCCATGTGTCCACATTCAGGTGGGGGATGGAGGTGGTTGCCTTGCCATCATTTAGGCAACTGCCAACAAGGACTGGCTCCCAAGAGGAGGGTGGGGCAGAGGGGAGTTATCACAGAGGAGGAGGGATTGGTTATCATACAATCATAGAATGATTAAGGTTGGAAAAGACCTCCAAGACCATCAAGTCCAACATTCAAGGATGGGCTCGATCATGCTCAAATCCCCTCCCTCAGTAGCCCCTTCCTTTTTCTTGTGCACACACAGTGGTCCAGAATCCTGCCCTGCTTCATCCTCTCTGGAATCGAGGCCTGGTCTCAGCCAGGTCTCCCCTTTGACCTGATTCTGGGCATATGAAGGTGACAGGAGCTGAGTGATGGGTCACTGTGCTGAGCAGAGTGTCCTGGGGCCTGTGTGTCCTGGGGGCTGGATCCACAGGGTGGGCAGGACCAGGCTGGGGTTCAACCACCCTTCTCCTGTCCAGCTGCTGGACTCAGTAAGTCACGTCCTCTGCTGAGCCCCTGCCTGGGCTGTGAAAACCTTCTGTTCCAGGACTTGAGCGAGCATCATGTGGAAGGACTTTGCTTTATTAAACTAGAGATTTAGGTCACCAAGAGTCAAATAACTAATTCTCAAAGCTCTCTATCCTCTTACTGGACTCCTGCTTTTAATGCCATTTGTCTCTCCCTTTCCATCTCATCCAGCCTGTGCCAGCATTGCTGATCACACGGGATCTCTGCCCAGAGCCATCCCTGCAAACACCCCTGGGCAGAGTTTCCAGATGCAAAGTGGAATAAAGCCAGAAATTCCTCAGTGAGCAAAGACCCAGAGGGATTTGGAGAACCTTTTCAGAGAACCATGGAATCTCCTGAGCCGGAAGGGACCCATAAAGATCATCCAATCCAACTCCTGGCCCTGCACAGACACCCCAACAATCCCACCCTGTCCCTCAGAGTGTTGTCCAAACCCTCCTGCAGCTCTGGCAGCCTTGGGACTGTGCCCACTGCCCTGGGGAGCCTGGTCAGTGCCCAACCACAAGCCAGAGGGTGCCTGGATAGGGCAGAGTGTCATGTCCAAGGCCCAACTTTGGTTCTTTGTACCAAGAGATTGTTCAGCTGTGAAAGCCTTTTGAGGATGAAACCCCTGAGTCCAGAGCTCTCCCTTCTCAGGGATTATTCATGTGCAACATCTGTGTCAGATGTTAATTCCCCAGGAAGCTGGAGGATTTTC
>NW_020909445.1:0-827 GCF_003984885.1 Neopelma chrysocephalum | reverse complement strand
GTGTCCTCCCTGGCTCTTCCTGCACACACAAAGCCTTGGGCTCATCCTGACTCCTCCTGGGTGACATGTTGCAGCACAGCGTTTTCCATGGAGTGAAATTCCTTTTTCCTCATGTCCACTTGGGACCTCCCCAGCTGCACTTGGCATTAATTCTTTCTTTCTCATGCTCTTTTCTGCTATGACAGAAAGATCCACCGTCTCTAAATCCTCCCTTCAAGCCCTCTCAGGACTATCCTGTACTGTCCTCAGTCTGCACACCATTGAGGTCACAGCTCCTTAGTCCCTCTCTAGTGCTCATGTGCTTGAGACCTTTCAAGCCCATCTGTGGAGATCTCTGGGCACTCACTAATGTTTTTGCAGATGAAAATGTCATGCTTATTGTCTAAGGAAATCACAGGGATACTTTTCACCAAGGCTGTATTGGCAGAACCTGGGGTAGTGGCTTTGAACTGAAAGAGAAGAGTTTTTTATTGGATAATAGGAGGAAAGTTTTAACAATAAGGGCAACAAGAACTGGAAGAAGATTCCAGAGAAGTGGATGTCCCATCCCTGCATTTGTCCCAAGGTCAGGGAGTGTGAGTGACTTCAATTAGTAAAAGATGTCACTGTCCATGTCCAGGGACTTGGACCAGATGACCTTTTAGCTCCCTTCTAACCAAAAATCATTCTGTGATTCTTTTGAGTCTAAAGTCTCAAACTCCTCCAAAGAATTTCCATGTCGAGGACCTGAATTGCCATGTTTTTGGAAAAACCCTTTTAAGCCCAAAAGGTAAAAAATTAATTCCAAGGAAGTTCCAAGGTATCTGTATGAAACTTTAAGAAAGTTG
>NW_020909444.1:0-3289 GCF_003984885.1 Neopelma chrysocephalum | reverse complement strand
TGAGTGACAGCATCAGTCCCTTCAGAAGGTGATTAAATTTAAGACATACACACAGTTATTTCCTCTCCTTCTATCCCTGGTCTTCAAGAGATTTCCTGAGCTCATGTGCTTTAAGAACTCAGATCTTCAGAGTTAATTGAGGCAGCAGCAGGTAGATTCCCTTTTACTCTCTTACCCAGAAGGAAAAATCAGTCATCATCATCCTTTTCCCCTGAAAGCCCTTGCACAACGTGTTAATGAGCATGTGGACCATGTATTTCTAAAAATTCTGTTTGTTGAGGAGTAACTTCATAAACCAAATGCATTTGGGGAATGGATCTGAAGTTTTGGAGCTTCTTTATTCAAGAGGGTTATTGTGAGTGCAGAAATTCTAAACATTTCTGAAATTAATCTCTTCATATGGGATTAAAAACTGTGTTTTAAAGGCAGTTAAGTTGCAGGCACCAACCAGCTTCCCTGAGTTATCTCAAGAGATGGTGTTACTTGGAAATTAAAGGCTGAAGTTGCAGATTCTGTGCGACACAAAATCCCAACACAAGAGTAGAAGGTCCTGCAGTTTGATTCCAAGATCATGAGATCTCTCCTACCCTCTGGAGACTTTCCCTTTCCAGTGGATTTTTATAACAACATCTTCATCTCCTTCTCAGAAGTGGCTTTCTCCACTTTCTCCAAGCCTGACGGTTCTTGACACAATTTTCTGTAGCAGAGCAGTAACTCCTTCCTGCTGCTTCCACCTGCTAAATCTGATTACAGAGCCTTGGGAAAGCACTCAACACTTCCCCCTGGTTACTTTTCCGTGGAGGTAATTGCTGCTGTTCCCATGGGAAAAGTGTAGTTCAGGCAGGAGGGGCTGAAGGAAATACAGCGAACAGGGGATGGACTGCAGAGCTGTGGCTGGAGGTGCCCAGTGGAATGATGAGTAAAAACATCCACATTGTCTAGTAAATGTCCAGTTCTGGCCACTGAAAAAAACCCCAAAACCATCTAGAGAAGGAATGGGAAAATCAAATTCTAGAAATAATTACATAAATGTAATAATAATGATAATAATGATTATAATGATGATGATAATAATAATAATAATAATCATAATAATCATAATAATAATAATAATAGTAATAATGCAGGAGAAGTGGTCCTAGGTCAGAATAGGACCCTGAATCAGGAGGACACTTATGCATAGGTTTTTCTCCTGCTTATTCACCACTGCAGGAGCTGCCATCAGTCCCCATTATTACTGATTCCCACCTGAATTCCCAGCACCTGTGAGCTGTCCTGGGGAAGCAGAGATTCATCCCTCTCTCTTCACACAGCCAAATGTCTGAGCCGTGGCTGCCTCAGCGTCCAGGTCACCTCAGGTGCCCGGGGTTACCTGGAGGTACCTGAGGGCACCTGGGGCTCTGCAGCAGCTCTGCCACAGCTGGTGGGCACCTCAAAGCAAGGCAGAGCACACAATGTGTTTTTTGAAGCTGTGACTTCTTGATGTCCTGATTTATTGTGAGAAGCTGAAAGGTGTCGTAACATCAGTGCTTGGGGCTGCTCTGACACGGCCTGAAATCCAAGAGGAAAAGGCTCAAGCTGCACCAGGGGTGGCTCAGGTTGGACATCAGGAGGAATTTCTTCACTGAATGGGTGGTCAGGCCTTGGCAGAGGCTGCCCAGGGAGGTTTGGAGTCCCCACCCCTGGAGGTGTCCAAGGAAGGCCTGGATGTGGCACTGAGAGCTCTGGGCTGGGGGACAGGGTGGGGATTGGGCACAGGGGGGACTTGGTGACCTTGGGGGTCTTTTCCAACCTAAATGATTCTGGAATTCTGTGAATTATGATGGTCTTTAATACTTTTTAAGTGGATCTCCATGAATGACTTGCAAATATCCAGCTGCCACAAAAGCTGCGCCTCTTATTTTGTGGTTTTCGGGAGCCACTCCCCATGTCATGATTCAGACTTCAAAATGTTGGTCCCAGATACTTTGAGGGTGTAAATCAATGTAAAATCACTGTCCAAGTCAAAATCTGACCCATCATATATTGGGTTTGAGCTCTAGGGTTTTAAACACTGGCAGGGGCTGCCCAGGGAGGTTTGGAGTCCCCACCCCTGGAGGTGTCCCAGGAAGGCCTGGCCTTGGCACTCAGTGCTCTGGGGTGGGGGACAAGGTGGGCATCGGGCACAGGGGGGATTTGATGATGTTGGAGGTCTTTTCCAACCTGAATGATTCTGGGATTCTGGGATTGCTTTGATCAGGAATAAGCAAGAGACACCCAGTCCCCTAATGAGAGGAGGAGGAGGATTGAACTTGTCACAGCAAGTGAAGATTTTAGCTCTGACAGCAAGGAATGCTGTTGGTGTGTAAGAAAGTGAGCACAGTGTGCCCTGTGCTGTGTCCCCTCCGTGCCCTGTGCTCTGTCCCCTCCGTGCCCTGGGCTCTGTCCCCTCTGTGCCCTGGGCTGTGTCACCTCCAAGCCCTCAGCAGCAAGGGGCAGGGGCAGCAAACAGCCAAGTGGGAGCAAGAGGAGCAGCAGATTCACCTGCCCTGCCCTGCTGGGGAGAGCTCACGTGCCAGGACATCCAACCCTGCTGGCAGGAAAAGCAGCCGAGATGTTCGTGAGATAATTAATGTGGTTTCTCTAAATGTGTCAACCAAAAGGCTTTGTGTGCATCTAAGCTGGCATTTTCTCTGGCTGGAAACTTTTTAATTTCTTCCTTACTGATCTGGGAATTAGTGCTGGGAGAAGGGAAGCAGATTTATGACCACACTTCATAGATACAGCTCTACATCTCCTCCATAGCCAAGGGGTGCTCACCTCGTGCGTGGAGCTGGGAGTGTGTTATTTAAGGTTTTAATGTTCTAATCTAAACACAAGAAGCAGTTACAGCAGTGCTCATGCTCATGGCTCAAATTAATACAGAAAGGCTCATTTATTCTGCCCTTAAAATGGATCTATAAAACTTATTGCCTCACCCTGGGTCTTGGGTGTTGTGCTCATGGTTCCTGTGGCTCCCTTGGGTCACAGTTTGTCCCCAGAGACAGCCTGGTCTGTCAGGCTGGTGCCACCACTGTCCCCAGAGAGCCAGTCCAGGTGGGTGACACACACTGTGCTGCTGGCACAGCCCAGCCCAGCCCAGAGCACTCAGGGCTGGGCAAGCTCAGCCCAACACTAAGACCCCCCATGTGGGGTCAGGAAAGACCCTGGGGATGGCCACTGGGAATAGCACAAGTCAGATTTACTGGGCTGCACCAGGAACACCTTCCCTTCCCTTCCCTTCCCTTCCCTTCCCTTCCCTTCCCTTCCC
>NW_020909443.1:0-668 GCF_003984885.1 Neopelma chrysocephalum | reverse complement strand
AGGGGCAGGTACGAAGCATCCCCATCCATCAGCTCCACGGGATACCCTGAAACCATCAGCTCTGCTGCCATTTGGGGCAATTTGACAACATTTTCATTCTTTGAGTTCCTTAAGTGCAGAGCTTCATAGATCTGCCCTACCTCTCTCAACAGATGCTCCAGGCCAACGGATGAATCATTGATTTCATCAGAGAGGGCCTCCAACCTACTCAGCAACTCAGGGTTTGGATTGGTTTTTCCCTTGCTTTTCTTTTTTTCCAGGATTTCAGACCATAACTTGTGATAGTCTCTCCTCAGTTCCTCAAGACGACCGGAGGACAGGTCGTCCATAAAGACCTTCATCCACTGCAGGAAGTATTTCTTGGTATCTGCTGGCTGTGACTGGAGAAAGCCAAGGAATGGTTTCATCAGCTGGTTGAGGGGGAAGGCTCGCTCTAGTTGCTTTCTTCTAATTGCTGCCTTCTCGGATTCAATTTGGCTCCGATGGTGCTCGATGCTCTTGCCCCCCTTCTCCTGCAAGCGAGTGAGTTCTTTGTCCTTTTGGCACCACTGGTGCCACAGTTTTCCTTGAAGAGGCAGGAGGTGGGATTTGATCTCAGACAGCTTCTCCTTCTTCAGAAGTGTCACCAGCTCCTTTGCCTTTGCTTTGGCTGTCACACACTCGGGTCG
>NW_020909442.1:0-841 GCF_003984885.1 Neopelma chrysocephalum | reverse complement strand
ATTCAGGTTCAAAGATCTGGGAGGGTTTGTTTATTCTGAAATTAAATGAGGGGGAGTTTCACTTCCACCCCAGCCCTGAGGAGTTCTTTGCTTCCCATTAACACACAGAGACACTGAAGCTTCTCTGAGAGCTGAAGGACCAGCAGCCCCAGGAATATTTTCTCCAGGAGATACACGGATAATAACAATAACACCACAGCTGGGAGAAGGCACCAGCAGGAAAATTTTCTGCTTGAACTCCTCAGCTGAGGAAAGGAGCTGCTGCATTTCCCTCCTGCTGAGCTCTGGGATGGGATTTGGAGCCCTGGGGAGTTTCTGCTCCTCCTCACCTGAGCTGCAGATCCTGGGGCAGAAAAAGAGCCTTTGGGCAGCTTGGGCTGTGATGTTGCTCCAGTCCCACTAATTTCCTCCCTGCTTTGGTCACACAGAGTGGAATTGAACTTTATTGTGAGCACCAGGGACAAGGGAGTTTCTATAAAAACGAGGAGGTTTTGTGGTGGTGCCTGAAAATGAGTGTGAACCTTCTAGTTATTGGAGAGTGGTTGTAGTAACTGTTCTGGTTACTCTGCTACTGTGTGTGATGAGGATTGGAACCAAACAAAATCAGTTAGAGGTGAAATCATGGAATCACAGACTGGGAAGAGGGACCTTAAAGCCCATCCCATACCATCCCCTGCCATGGGCAGGGACACCTTCCACTAGCCCAGGTTGCTCCAAGCCCCTTCCAACCTGGCCTTGGACACTTCCAGGGATCCAGGGGCAGCCACAGCTTCTCTGAGAATTCCATCCCAGCCCCTCCCCACCCTCCCAGCCAACAATTCCTTCCCAATATCCCATCTAT
>NW_020909441.1:0-1282 GCF_003984885.1 Neopelma chrysocephalum | reverse complement strand
TTCCTGATGGATATTGGAGATAAAAATAGTGGGTTAATGATTGTAAAAACCACAAAATTCTCCTATATTTTACAATCTCTCTCTCTTGACAGACCAAGTGAAAGAGTTGAACCCTGTGCAGCCTCTCTGTTCTCCCCACTCCAACCTCACTCCAGGATTTATTTCTCCTCAATCTCCTCCCTGAAGCTTTTTAAACCAACCCAAGGATGAGGAGGGAGGTGAAATCCCGGGATAAAGCAGGCAAAGAAAGTCGGGAATGTTTCCCGGGGCAACCAAGGGCTGAGTTTAAAAACATCCCTCTTGACCTGGAGATTCCCTCCCTGCAACGGGAAAACACAACCAGAGCTCCTTTGGCCTGTTGAGGGCACAATCCCCTCACTTTTTGGGATTCCAGGATGGATATTGTTTGGAATGTCGGGGATTGAGCTCGGGAAATGGGATGAGGGACCGGGAAATGGGATGAGGGAGTGGAGCAGCAGCGAGTGATGCTGGGCTGGGCACGGGAGGGGCTGGAATGTGGGTGGAGAGTCACCACCCACCCGGGAAAATTCACTTTTCCACGTCTGGGGGGCAGGGAATGGCCTGGAGACCAGAGGGAATTCTCTTTTCTTTCTCACTTTAATTCTATGAAGACCTGAGGGAATTTTCTCCCTTTCCTTGTTTGAATTCCCAGGTGAATTTTCTTTCCTTTCTTATTTCATTTATGTGAAGATCAGGGTGAATTTTCTCTCCTTTCTTATTCCAATTCTATGAAGACCAGAGGGGATTTTCCCTTCTTTCTTCTTCCAGTTCTGTGAAGCCCAGGGGGAATTTTCTCCCTTTTCTTCTTTGAATTCTGTGAAGACCAGGGGGGATTTTCTCTCCTTTTTTTATTTCAATTATGTGAAGACCAGGGTGAATTTTCTCTTCTTTCTGATTTCAATTATATGAAGATCAGGGAGAATTTTCTCTCCTTTCTTATTCCAGTTCTGTGAAGCCCAGGGGGAATTTTCTCCCCTTTCTGATTTCAATCATGTGAAAAACCAGGGTGAATTTTCTCTTTCTTATTTGAATTCTGTAAAGACCAGGGGGGATTTTCTCCCTTTTTTCTTATTTGAATTCTGTGAAGACCAGGATGAATTTTCTCTCCTTTCTTATTTGAATTATACAAAGACCAGGGTGAATTTTCTTTCCTTTCTGATTTCAATTATGCAAAGACCAGGATGAATTTTCTCTCCTTTCTTCTTTCAATCATATGAAGACCAGAGTGAATTGTCTTTCCTTTCTTATTCCAATTCTATGA
>NW_020909440.1:0-882 GCF_003984885.1 Neopelma chrysocephalum | reverse complement strand
GAACCGGCGGGCGGGCGGCACGTCAGGTGCTGAGCCTTGGGGACAGGCGGGGGCACGAGCCCAAGGCCCCTGCTTTGCCAGCTCAAAAACCATTAATTTTAATAATAATATTAATATTATCACTGCCAGTGCCAGTGTCAGCCTTGTCATTATTAAAAGAAAGATTTAAAAATAAATAAATACGTCATTATTTTTGTTATTGTTGTTATTATTATTTTATTATTATAGCTGTTGCCTCTCTCTTATTCCCTCCCAGGACCCCCCCAGCACCCCGGGCTGTGCCCACCCTGCCTTGCCCAGTGCAGACAGACCCACATCTGCCAGTGGGTGGGTGGCCCAGGGCCACCAAGGGCCATGCTGTCACCTCTGCAGGATGTCCCCAAGCAGAAGGGTGGCAGTGGCAGCCTGGGTGCTCTCCCACTGCCTTAAGGACGTGGGTGACAAAAGCACCGTTGGGTTAAAACTGGAGATATTTGGGGATTTGGGGATACAGTTATGTTGAAATGTTCCTCTCTGTGTTCAACCAGTTGCTTGAGTTTAGTAGAAATATATATTAAAAAAGTGGTGTGTGTTTGTTTGTACACACACACATCTGCAGCTCCTGCAGCCCCTTCCCATCCTCTCACTGCCTGTCTGAGTGTTCCATGCCTCAGCTTCCCTCCTGGCTGGGCAGGAGGAGCAGCCCCTGGGCCCCTCTAGCTGGAGGTGGCCCTTGGGGACATGGATTAGGTGGTGCTGGGTGACAGTGGGACTGGATGCTCCTGACGGTCTCTTCCAGCCTTGATGTTCCAGTGACTCTGGGATTGCCCAGACCCGGCCTTGAGGAGCCACATGTGGTCCAGGTGGTCCCAGTGTTGGTGGGGTGCTGGGTGTGGCCCTTTG
>NW_020909439.1:0-3586 GCF_003984885.1 Neopelma chrysocephalum | reverse complement strand
AGGGCACGTCCCACCCATGGCCACAGAGGGATCTGACGGCGGGGTCAATCTCATTATTGCATCCACCTCCAGAGCTCCTGCCCTCCAAGGTCAGGCAGCTTCTCCTTGTTGTGGCTCTCCACAGTTTGCTGGGATCAGGCTGGGGATGAGCACAAAGCCACACAAAGCCTGGCCACGGGTGTGTCCTGGCTCTGAAGCGCCGACTCCGAGCTGCGAGTGCCTCTCAAACCTCGGCTTTCAGGTTCTCTCTGTAGTGGCCTCTTCAAGGCCCCTTGCCAAGGCTTTTCATCCAAGTCAGGCAGTCACTTCTCCTTTCTTGGGTAGCTTTGAACAGGCTGTAAGGGGAGAAAAAGCTGAGCTGGTCTGGTCCACAGCTCCGTTTCATTCATTGTGGCTCTGACAGCAGCACAGCACCCAGTTTTGTCAGGAAGGTCAGGAGGGCAAGGAAAAGGTGCAAGACAAAACCACAACCTCCCTGAGGCAGAAATTAGTGCTCACAAAGAGAAATATTGTAGGATAAAACAGGCTACACTTAGTTCAAGGTCTGCAGCGACTTCTTTTAGTACAAGACCCTACAAGTGACTTCTCTTAGTACAGTTGAATTAACTCTGCACAACCTGAAGAAAAGGCAAACCTTTGTCACGGAAGTAGTGAAAGTGAGGACCAAAAGTTAGCACCACCCATAAACATGACCTCCAAGAGCAGAGCTCTGCACAAAAAAGTAGAAATAAGTAAATCTTTTAAAGAAATCCAAGGAAGCTGGATTGGGATGTAGCAAAAAGCATCCTGAGTGCCCACAGTGATGAGACTGTGACTTCAAATGGAAGGGAACTTGGTTTCAAAAGGGCTTCAAGTCTGAGGGAACAGTCCCCCCACCTCTAAAACAAACTTATTCCTCCACCCTCCCTTCCCTTATACCTGCATGCCACTAATTCAGGCCCCTAAAAACCAAGTGCAGGACTCATTTCCCACCGGTCCCTGCTCTGCCTGGTGCTTCCTTTCAGGCTTTGCCAAAGCCCGAGGCCCTGTCACTTGGAAAAGGTCAGGCAGGATTTACACAGCCTGAACACGGCCCTGGAGGCACAGCCTGTCCCAGCCTCCCATCCAGCTCCAGCTGCACTGCAAAGGGGCAGCACTTGTGGAAATCAGGGCAGGGCAGTGTCAGACTGGGAGAGGCTGAAAATCAAGGGAGAGGAGCCGTGAAAGGGCTCAGACATGGAGATGAATTCATTTCCTCCAGTGAGGCAGAGCTTTGCCATGTTGGGACTGGTGTCACTGCCCCTGGAAGAATCCCCTCTTTTCGGGGTTCTGGGGAAGGCAAGAGGTCATTTTACCCTTTTCATGAAGCAGCAGCTCTGGGCAATGTTAATGCTCACAGACACTCGAGTCTTAGGAACTTCAGTGAGGCTCTGGATGAGAAGGATCAAGGGTCCTGCTCTGGGAGGGAAGATAAGCCCAGGTTGTCACACAGGGATTACAACCCCAGGCACTGATTTCTGGCTTCTATTTGCAACATGATACTGGGGGTCAGATACAGAGAGAGACAGAGTCAAACACGTGAGGTACAAGTACAGCAGGGGAAGACGTAGGTGAGAGGGGAGAAAAAAACCTTTCTATCAGTGTATGAATCCAGATTTCACCACAAAGATCCTAATTCCAGGTTTAATCTTGGCCATCTGCTTCTCTGCCCGTGGTCAGGATGGTGAGAACAGGCAGGAGAGGGGCTGAGTGTGACTCCTGGTCATGAATGAAACCATCTGCTGCCACCTCTGCTGGCCCTGCTCTGACAGAAGTTCTCTCCATGCTGAGCACAGGAGGGGATAAAAACCTGCTCCCTTCCAGCCCTGTCCAGAAGTGAAACCATCTGCAGCAGCAGCAGCAGCAGCCACAGCCTGGGTTTTGCCTTCCTGTGTGCCAAGTGCTCAACTACAGGGGTTTTAGCACATCAACAACAAGCCTGAAGAGCACCAAGGGTTTGGGGGAGGATGCAGGAGCAGGAGAAGGAATATAACTGTGATATTAACAGATTCTTAACTATTTAAACATTATTATGTTGAACTAAGGTGCAAGGATTGCAGGGATTGAGGGTTAACCTGGTTGCTGAGTGTAACATTTCCACCTGCAGGATGATTATACCCCGAGCTAAAATCACTGCATGAGACGGGGGAACATCAGCACCCACAGAGGAGGGGATGTGGCTTTGTCAGAATTCAACTTTCAGGAGGTCAAGGAATCATAAAACTCAATTTAATCCTGTCTAACTATGATCACACACGTGATGTTTGGCCATATTTACACAACAGAATGTTACACAGGAGAATTCCAGGCTCAAGTACCCAAAACTCTCTGAATTCCCCTTAGATTTGATAAAACATTCCTGTTTAAGAAACTTTGGGATGGTTTTGAAAACATTCCCATACACCTCCGATATTTATACTGGTTTTATAAAAGTGGGGTGAGATCCCACTTGGTCAAAGGATCTTCCATGAAAGGTCCAGTCTTTAAACAAAGCCAAGCTGAAGGTGACCCCCAATCTACAAATCCCATGTAGAACACAAATAACAAAGCTGAGTTTTGGGGGGCCCTTTCAAAGGTATCTGAAAATTTACATTAAACTACAGAATGATTATATCCTTTTTTTTTAAACACACTTGTAGAAAACCTGGAGGCTATTAGAGAAAGTGCTTTAAATACCCAGATTTAAATACCCAGATTTGATTTCTATTCCCACCATAAAAAAGTCACCCAGCCCCTTCCCTCTCATGTTAAAGCTTTTCATCCCCTCAGCACAATATCAAACACAACAGGAAATTTTAACATCTCAAGCCACACAGAAAACCTCAAAATGTGCAAAAAATAAATGTATTCTTGTGTATCTTGTACTCCTTAGCTCTGCATTATCATAGAACAATATTGAAATGGATACTCAGCCAGAGGGAAATCTGGATAAATTATTTACAATGTTTGTTAATTTTACCCGAAGTTGCTCAGCAACTTCCAAATTCATTCAAAAGGAATTAAGTTCCCAAGACTGTTATAGCTCCCAGCACCTTTAATGTATATTTTGAAGAAAAAAAAACATATAAAAATTGAGTATCAGCAGCATCCTTTTAGTCCTGTAATAACCTGCAAGTGTGGGAAAGCAAAGACCAAAAATTACCCCTTTGGAGAGGGAAGGATCAGTGGCACCACAAAGAGTCTTTCACTGCTGTGCCAAAACCAAACCAACAAGAGCTTCACTAAGCTCCTAGAAGCTGAAAAATGTGCTCATCCTCTGAGATAAAGGGAGTGTTAAGGCTGCTGGAATATGGGCAACAAAGAATCACAGAATCACAGAATCAGCTGGGTTGGAAGGGACCTCTGAGATCATCAAGTCCAACCCTTGATCCAACCCCGCCGTGGTTCCCAGCCCATGGCACTGATGCCACATCCAGTCTCTGCTTAAAAACCTCCAGGGATGGAGAATCCACCACTTCCCTGGGCAGCCCATTCCAATGGCTGAGCACCCTCTCTGCAAAGAAATTCTTTCTAATCTCCAGCCTAAACCTCCCCTGGCACAGCTGAAGACCCTGAGCCCTCTTGTCTT
>NW_020909438.1:0-684 GCF_003984885.1 Neopelma chrysocephalum | reverse complement strand
GAGATCATCCCCTCCATCCCAAAGACTCCAAGGAGATCATGGACATCATCCCTCCTTCCCAAATACTCCCAGTAGATCATCCCCTCCTTCCCAAAGACTCCAAGGAAACCATGGAAACCATCCCCTCCATCCCAAAGATCCTCCAAGGAGATCATGGAGACCATCCCCTCCATCCCAAAAATCCTCCAAGGAGATCATGGAGACCATCCCCTCCATCCCAAAAATCCTCCAAGGAGATCATGGAGACCATCCCCTCCATCCCCTCCAAGGAGATCATGGAGCCCATCCCCTCCATCCCAAAAACCCTCCAAGATCCCGGAAACCACCCCCTCCATCCCAAAAACCCCGGGATGGCCCGGCTCCCCGGACTCACCCGGACGTCCATGACCTTTGTGATCTTCCAGAGGTCGATGAGGAGCCCGATGAAGACGCTGACCTGCACCACGAAGTTGGTCTCGTTGTCCAGGATGTACAGAAGCACCACCAGCGACTGGAAGACCCCGAAGAAGACGGAGCGCACCGAGAGCCCCTCCAGGGACTGCCGGCTGTTCCAGAACTGGATGTCTGGGGAATGAAAAAAGGGCTCCAAACCATCCAGATCCCACCTCCAGGAGGGTTTTTCCCGGCCTTGGATCCGTGTAAATCCCGAAATCCCACCGTTTTTGAAGGCCAGGAACTCGAAGA
>NW_020909437.1:0-348 GCF_003984885.1 Neopelma chrysocephalum | reverse complement strand
AAAATCACCTGTGGAGACACCGCGGCCTGGTCCCGGCTGTGCGACGTATGGGACTGAGCACACGGGGTTTAGGGTTTTTTTTATCCCAAATACACTAAAACAGTAGAGTTTTTTATCCCAGATGAACTAGGCTTTTATTCTCTTTGGGACAGAGATCTAGGTTTGCTCGCAGCACTCTGTGGTATATGGGGTGCAAAAGGCATAATAAATAATAAAAACAAATCATTAAAAAAAATTACTGGTGAATAACATAAATAGAGTTTGGAATCCGTTTCAAAACCTGCCGCAGTGTTGCTGGTCGGGTGTATGAAATTCGGCACAGGGCAAAAATCTGTGGAGATACTGGGA
>NW_020909436.1:0-1580 GCF_003984885.1 Neopelma chrysocephalum | reverse complement strand
ATATCCACCTGCAGGCCATGGAGAGGAGCCCATGAAGGAGCAGATCTTCTGGCCAAGATCTGTGGTTTCCCAGGAAACCCACGCTGGAGCAGGCTGTTTCTGAAGGACTGCCCCCCATGGAAGGCACCCCTGCTGGCGCAGTTCTTGGAGAACTGCTACCTGTGGGAAGGACCCACAATGGAGAAGTTTGTGAAGAATTGTCTCTCATGAGAGGGACTTCACAATTGAGCAGGGGAAGAGTGTGAAGAGGAAGGAATGGTAGAGACTGAGCATTATGAACAGACCAGAACCTCTGCCCCCCAAATCCCTGCACTGTTCAGGGGAAAGAGACTGAAGAGTTGGGAGTGAATTTGTGCCTGGGAAGAAGAAAAAGAAAAAGAAAGGATGGGGGGAAGGTGTTTTTTAGATTTTTTTCTTGTTTTTCATTATCCAACTCTGATTAATTGGTAATAAATTAAATTCATTTCCACAAGTAAGTTTATTTTGCCCATAATGGCAATTGGTAAGTGATCTCCTTGTCCTTATCTTGACTCATGAGCTCCTCATCTTATTTTTCTCCCCCTGTCCTGTTGAGAAGGGGGAGTGATAGAGAGGCTTGGTGGGCACCTGGCAGCCAGCCAAGGTCAACCCACCACAGTGTCTTGGAACTTCTTAGTTAATTATATCTTCTGTTGCACATATACATCCCCCCTATGTAAACTATTTGTCTGTAGCCAGATCTTCCTCTATATAAGCAGAGGAGCCTAAGGCTCAAGGCCATATACATTAAATAGAACAGAAAGAAGTTTAGATATGGAAAGTTTTGGAAAATAAACTTCAAGATGATGCCTCTGAAAGGTAATGAAGTTACTTTGGGCTGAACACAATCACATATTTCAACAGTCACTGTAGAAACATGAACATAAAATGCTTGTGGTTTGTCAAATTCTCTCCAAGTCTGGGTATTAAGGCTTTGCCTGGAAAGGTCGAACAAATTGCAGGGGAGGAGAAGGAAGAAATCCAAGAACACATCCTCCTCAGAGCACAGGGTTTCAACTCATTGACAGACATATCACTAAAATTATCCACAGAAGATGTGCAAACCTAACACACAACATGCCCCAGAGTACTTTCAGTACAGAACGTAAAGTCCATTTGCCCAAAAAGCTGTGAGTTAGCTTAACAGTTTTCTGTTAGAGACATATAAAAGTTAAGATGTCCAAGGCCAGAGAGAAGATGTAAACATGCAATATGGAATTTAGTAATGATGAAACAGAATTAAATACCTTTTGTTTAGGTGACATGGAGAAACCGTGAATGCAAGAACATCCAAGTACTTGAACAGTTTTTAAAAAAGCAGCATGGGAAAGAATAGAATACTTAAGTGTTTATCTGCATTTGGACAGTTTTTTTGAAAATAAAAACTTTGCCTCCTAAACAGCTAATACGGCATAATTCCCAAACCACAGGCCCTTCTAGACATCACTCACGTCCAATGTTCTCAGTTCTCACTGCTGTAAGTTGCATGTCAGTTAAGCATCAACCCCCTCTTTCTGTGGAGGATCAATTATCAGACTGGGAGAGATACAAGAAGTGGAGAG
>NW_020909435.1:0-974 GCF_003984885.1 Neopelma chrysocephalum | reverse complement strand
CATTGGCAGTGGGATCTTAATCCAGGCACAACCCCACGGATGGAAAGCGGGATTTCAAGTCCTCTCCTAAGGAAGGGATTTGCATCCCATCCCCTGGAATCTTGTCCAGTGCAGGGATGGGATCAACAAAGTGGGTTTAAAGCAGTGGAGACCCCCAGGAAGGAGTTTGGGATCTGTGGGTTGTCTTTTCCTAGAAGAGTTTGGGAAACGCTTTTGTTCGTGTGGGAATTCCCACTTATTCCCTCCCTTTCTCCCATCATTCCAAGGGCATTCCCAGCCCTGTGTGTCCATCTCTCTCCATGTCTCCTTTTTCCAGGGGGACCCCACGACTATTTTTGGCCCCCAGGGCTACAAAGGCAGCAAAGGAGATCCCGTAAGTTTGTCCCTGGTGGATTTGGGAATTTGTCCCTTCCCTCCCGGGATCGATCCACCCATCCCAGAATTCCCGTTTTGCCTTCCAGGGTGAGCAGGGACCACCAGGATTTGATGGAGACAAAGGAGAGAAGGGAGAGGATGGACCTGTGGGAGACAAGGTAGGAACCTCCTGGGGGGACTGAGGCAGGGGAAGGTCCGTGGGGAGATTCCCTGGATCCCTGGAAGTGTCCCTGGATCCCTGGAAGTGTCCCTGGAAGTGTCCCTGGATCCCTTGGAGCAACCTGGGATAGCGGGAAGTGTCCCTGCCCGTGGCAGAGGATGAGGTTGGATGATCCTTAAGGTCCTTCCCAATCCCAAACCATCCTGTGATCCCATGATTTTCCATGATTTGCCCGCTGGAAAACTTCCAAACTCGCCCAGTTCCACCCTGGAAAGGGAGAGGAGGGAGCCAGGCTGGGATTTGGGAATGGGATCCATGCCCCCTTTCCCAAATCTGATCCCACAAATGGTGTCTTTGGGGCCATTCCTGCAGGGCAGGATCCCTGTGGGATGGGAGCCAGGCTGGGATTTGGGAATGGGATCCACACCCCCTTTCCCAA